>NW_013666674.1:52066-56407 GCF_000517525.1 Limulus polyphemus | reverse complement strand
GTCTTATACACCGAAAAATACGGTAGCTATAAAAACTCCATATGTTACTTGTATTGACTTTCAAAATCTTTATTAAAATTAAAGAAAACTGAGTGTAACGTAACCAAAAGACTTTGAAATCAAATTAAAACTCAACAGCAAATGGGTCCATGTGTTTTAATAAAACAAACAAATCTTTCTTACCTTTTAGCTTATATTTTTTATTTCGCATTTTTGAATTATTCTTACCACACATTACAAACACATCTTCTTACCTTTTAGCTTATATATTTTTCGCACTTTTGATTTATTCTTACCACACATTACAAACAAATCTTTCTTACCTTTTAGCTTATATTTTTTATTTCGTATTTTTAGATTATTCTTACCACACATTACAAACACATCTTTCTTACCTTTCAGCTTATATTTCTATTTCGCACTTTTGATTTATTCTTACCACACATTACAAACACATTTTTCTTACCTTTCAGCTTATATTTCTATTTCGCACTTTTGAATTATTCTTATTACACATTATTACTTTAAACCAAAGGTAATAGCGTGTTACCCGAGTTTTGTTGCTGATTAGCAGAGTTCGAACCCAGGTCCGCGTTTTTGTCAGTGAAATCATCAGTCATCTTGAGCTGATCATCTACAGTAGGTGAGAGAAATGGGAGATAATTCTGAACATACTTGTATACAAACTTTTGAACTTAGTCTGAGTCCATCTTGTTGGCTTATTATAGTTCACGCTACATAACGAAATGTTTAGAAGGTATTAAATACACCGAAAACAAAGTAAGGTAAAATGTGGAATACTTAGTTATCTTTTCACCTCCCAAACAGCTAGAAGACACGAATACTTTTAGTGGTTGCCAAAAACAGATCGTTATTATATCGAGGTGCTTCCAATAAAGAAACTCTTGATTTTCGTGCTTTCTTGAACTTTGACCTAACAAAGTAACCACATTTTAAAAGGTTTTTACTTGTAAACGAAGGTAATCTTTTTCTGTTACATTTATTTATTCGGTATCACGCACAATCACAAAGAACATGAATTATACGTAACACCTTTTCACTTGAATTATACGTAACACCATTTCAAATGACTTAGTATCGGAGTTCTTAGTTTAATTTCATCACTAGTTCTTCTATGGTCCCATCCCCGGACAAACTACGAGGGTTTGTGTTGTATATTTCTTTCGTTTCGTCGTTCGGTGAAAATGAATGTTTTTTGTTTAGCATATCGAATATTGAAATATAACAGCACAACTGTTGGAGTAACGACGGCGTCTAGATTTACTGAAATCATCATTTTGAAGCATTTCTAATGTATCTTCGGTAAACGAAGTTGATTCTAGGAATGTTGTACTATTCTGGGAGTTATAAAATCAAAGATGGCTCTCTTAACCTAAATTACTGCGTTAATACCACCAAAAGAAATATAACTGCTTGATATAAATATGTAATGGAGTACTAATCAAACCAGTCTGTGTGAAATCTTAAAAGTTTAATTCTGTGTTTGTCCTTTAATCACCTCGAGGAATTTATGTTAATAAACAAACTAGAACTGTTATCTGAGGTAAGATGTTATAGCCAGCGCTCTAAAAATGCTTAGTATGTCTTAAACAACCCATTATTAGCCAATTGTCCTGCAAATAAAACAAACACAAACTAGTCTTAATTTTTTGTATTTTCTTTAATAATACATTTTTCCTTCAACTTAAACATTTGAAATAGCAAAGTTGAACTCTTGAATACAGCCAAAAACAAAAGTATTTCTAGTGTTATTAGTTACGTTTTTCTTTTATTACAGCTCAATTTTCTAATTAGCTCTTAATACTCAGTTTGATCTTTTCCTGTGATCACAATCATTTAAATGATATCTAAATCGAAAATGACCGTCATTTACAACATCTATATAATAGTACTGTCTGTTGTCTGTCCTTGTAATTATTTCGCAGGGTTTGAATGGATCTTCATCAAAATTGGTATGGAGGTTCATTAGGTCCAGGCGGGGGTACATACAATTTTTAGTCTTGCATTTTGCGGTTTGAATGGGCGTTCTTACCACTAATTCGCCACCTGTAGATGGATCTTCACCAAATTTGGTATGGAGATTCGTTGGGGAGGTACATACAAGTTTCCAGTTTTGCATTTTGCGTTTCTAATCACTACTTCAGCCCCTGTCAATGGACCTTCGTCAACTTTGGTATGGAGATTCGTTGGGTACATGGGCAGATAAATACAAATTTTCAGTTTTGCATTTTGCGTTTTGCAGTTTTTATGGGTGTTTTTTACATATACGGGAAGCAACTTTTCATGTCCTAAGATAACCTTTCATTAATCACAAATTTACATAACTTCCGTCCCGGGGGTGGGTACTCCAGCTGGTTAAACAATATATCCTTCATGTACGCTAGTCATTCACAGGCACGTGTTCCATTTGCACTATTCAATATAATATAATTTTTTTCATTAATACCTGCTTTAATTGTACAACTCAATTTAACTGTATAAATTAAAACCTACCCTTTTTCAGTAACATTCCCAAGACGGTCAGAGGTACACTTTCGGATATACAACGCTAACATGAGGGATTGACTCTCCGCAGAGATTAAATCGCAGATAGCCATTTGTATAGCTTTGCGCTAAACAACCACCAACAAATATTACTACTTTCACTAATACTTTGTTTAATTGTATTAGTCAATTTTAACTGTTATTGTCGTTCTACAATACTTGTTTTAGTTACAATAGTCAACACGCTGTTAAAAAGGTCTAAAATTTGTGATAAAAATCACGTTAATTACAGATATTTTTTTCATACTTGTGTTAATTTATCCACTATAGATTCCAATTCAGAGGCGTGTAAAAATACCATCACGGCTCTATATTTTATTTCCCATAAATCCAATAGGCTTTTCATTCAATACTAGAACTCGTGAGTCGAGTGGAAGATGTGAGATAAAAGATTCCGACCAGTTCTGGTATTGTACAAAAGGCTTATTGGGCAGTTACAAATGGGAGATAAAAGACAGATCTGAAGTGCTATTTTTATTGGTAAAAAGCATCTGTAATTAAATCATTTTATCATACATTTTAAATCTAGTAATTTATAATGTTTTGTCAGCTTTTGCCATTTGAAACTTATTTGTAAATACCTGAAGTAATTTAGGAATACTTGTTTTAATTACACTAATTTAACTGTTAACTTCCTGAAGTAGTTCAACAATATTTGTTTTAATTTTACTAATAAATTTAACTGTTAAATTCCTGAAGTCGTTCAACAATATTTGTTTTAATTAAACTAACAAATTTAACTGTTAGATACCTGAAGTCGTTCAACAATATTTGTTTTAATTACACTAATAAATTTAACTGTTAAATATCCGAAGTAGTTCAACAATATTTGTTTTAATTACACTAATAAATTTAACTGTTAAATTCCTAAAGTCGTTTAACAATATTTGTTTTAATTACAATAGTGAATTAAACTTAAATTTCTGGAGTCATTTCTTTCATTATGCAATATCCACTCGAGATCTATGAACAGTGTAAAATTAAATAAACAAACACAGGAAAGTGGTCACTGAGTATTATTTTTTACCAAAACCAGTACTTGGATGTACTATTTGGTGATGTACTTTCACAACAAAATATTTTTTACTATAGCATTTCTGACTGAAACTAAACTCTGCTAAGCCTAGTTGACTCTTCTGCACTTAATGTAAAAATGTATTGTTTGTTGACAGGTTTATATACTTCAAATTTGTTTACACTAGTAACGTAGAAATAATACAAATATTTAAATATTTGTTTTTCAAGTTAATCAAAATTCTATAGCTTAAAGCTGTAGGAAAAGTTTTGGTTTTCTATTGTTTGAGATAATTTGATCAAACTCTGTGAACGTGAGATTAAAGAACTATGAATAGCTTGGAGTAAAACGCGAAATACACTTTTATTTAACGGACAAACGTTCGTATCTTTTGTATTTATCGGCTCCTTAACAAAACGACAATTTAAACCCTTTTTTTTTGAACAGCGAATAAAATGTATAGATTCATTCATGACTTAAAGACTTTCATGTTTTGCGTAGATAAATAGAAAGTTGATTATTAAAGGATCATGTTTGTTTCAACAACTGTGAACAACTAATAGTTTCATAAAATCACGAAGTTTTAAAACAAAGGGGCGATTCCAATAATTTTCAATTACGTTCATTGCAACAATTTCCTTGTTCATCTGCCTTAAACTTTTCGCTTGATCTATCAGGTCGTCAAGAAATTAATGTCAGGTTTTGAAACACTTTCATTAACCATCCTCCCAAAAACGTACATCACGTATAACAGTTAAACG
>NW_013666674.1:39160-51066 GCF_000517525.1 Limulus polyphemus | reverse complement strand
TGTTGTGTGTATATTAAAACGTATTTGTGTTAAAAAAGAAAACTGTGTATCAATCTTGTTGGCAAATTTTACAAACTGACTATATATATCGGCATTTATTTAAATACTAAAAACAAAGTATAATTGAATTATTAAATTTAAATTATCAGTTAACTCAACTTCAGACCATTTAAAATTCTAATACGTAACAACATTAACAACCTGATTGTAAGATGGAAAAGCATCATCGAAAAGAGTGGAGACTATTTCATTTAATAAATGTTTTGTTTTGATAAATATTGTTCGTTTTTTGTTGTTTTTTTTTCATCTATAAAAAGCGACATTAATTTCATGACGACCTAATAATTAAAAAGCAAGATTGAATTGAGCCTGAAATCCCGTAATCGAAAACATGTTAAAATATAAATACAATGGACTGAGTTAGTTTCATAATTACAATGTGGTTATGTTTTTAGCTTGTTTGTTGTTCTTGTGTTTTTGCGCATGCTTTGTAAAGTTATTTGTAAGTGATCACTGCTAGGCTTAGGGCATCATTACTCCAGTAACCTTGCTATAGAAGAATCGATATGAGACGCTGCTTGTTCGCATGTTTTTGATCTTGTGAAAAACTTCAGTCATGTAAGGGTAAACACAATACTACATCTAATTTTAGGTAGAAAAGAAAGACCACGAGATGTTTTCATCTTGTTCTTACCGTTAACATTTTGTAATAAAGAGGGAGAATAACCCCTTCTTCTTTCGGATGCTTCATGGACTTCTAAATAAAGAAGAAAAGTGATATTTTAGAACCTGGAAGGATTTTAAAATAACGTTTATGAAACTTAAACCATAATGAGTTTTCTTGTTGGCATACAACTTTCGTCATTATGGTGACTTCTTATTTCGAGGGATAACATAAGATCACCTCATTTTCAGATTACAGCTGAATTTCTAAAGTGTGCAAAAAACAATATGTTCTCTAAATGTAAATCTGTTCCAAACGATACTATTAACAGCTACTAGGGGATAAATAGGATTAGTGATACTTCAAATTTAACTTCAAGTGGTTGCAGCCCGTGTTTAACTTGAAGTAGCCATGATTAGTTTAAACTAATCATATCTCTTGATTTGTTTGTTTGGTTAGAAATTTCGCGCAAAGCTTAATAAGGACTAGATGCACATGTACGTCTCTAATTTTGAATTGCTTATTTGTTTGTTGAATTTGGCGCAAAGGTGCTCGAGAACCATCTGCGCTAACTGTCCCTAATTTAGAAGTGAGAGAGTAGAGGGAAGATAGCTAATCAGCATCACACACCGCCAACTCTTTAGTTAGTCTTACGGACGAATAATGAAATTGGCAATCACATTATAACGTCCCCACGGTTGCAAGAGCGAGCATATTCGACCACAGGTTTCGATCCCGTAACCCGCAGATTGTGCCTTAACCACCAGGCCATGCTGGGCTGTCTGTAGGAAAAGTGGCTGTCCGCCAGCGCCTCGCCGAATCTCGAGCTTCCTTTGTCAGACTCAATACTGGTATTCGATTTAATTCATATAACACACACGGCTTCAGTGTACGGTGCAGCGAACCATGAACTCGTGGATTCACAATCCGGGACGTTAACAACTCCAAGACCGCACTCGGTTCTTGTTTGAAGAGATTATTTGATTATTAGCTTGAAGTAAACCAAGTACATGAGTGACTTAACAAAACTATATGTAGCCCACATTTCTCTCAAAATAAGGGGTGTTGCAAATGAAATCACTTTTTTTCCCTCTCGAGTATAACAAAGTAAAATAAGATTTTAATTCAATCAAAAAAGTAATTCCAAGTATCAATATCGTTTGATTTGGCCCCCATTGTTTTCACGCACGACTTTTAATTCACTTGCAAAAGATTTCAGCAATGCAACAAAGATGTCTGTTTTTGTGGCTGTCTCTGTGAGCACATCAGTGAGAACACGAATCAAGGTTTCCTGTTTGTGTCTCTCTCATTCAGGCAAAGTTTCCAGCATTGCATTTCTTCTGTGCCTTGTTGAATGAAAGCTCCGGAGCATGTCTGCGACTAGTTTCTGAGCAATCCCGAAGGCAGCACATGCGACATGAACATGAGTTCTAGTGAGCATCATGATTCAAGTTTTAGCTAAAAATTAAATTCAAAGAGTGAAACCCCCATGAGTACGTTGAAATGACGTTTTCTCACGAGTGATGATATTCGCGGTCCTACCAAGTTCGTCATTACTTCGGGGAAAAGTGTGATTTATTTTGCAATCCCCCTTAAGTAGCTCACGATTGGACTGAAATAACTACAGCTCATGGTTAATTTAAATTAATTATTTCTTGTTTGACTTAAAGTAACTATACCACAGGACTGCGGTGTTTTACCATTAGCTCATGATTGGGTAAAAGTAGTTCATGATTTGTTTTTGTAACATTAACTTACTATTGACTATAGTAAAGCTATAGTTCATGATTGGCTTGATGAAATTAAATGTCATAACCGGTATGAAGAAGCTAGAGTGAATAATTGGCTAGACATAAGTTCAAATCATAAGTGTTCTGTAGTAACTAAAATCCATGATTATCTGAAGGAGGCTATGTGTTGTGATTGGCTGGATATAAATTGAGCTCATGACGGTTTTGTAGTAACAAAGGTTCATAATATCAGGAACTAACTGAAATTCATGATTATCTTAAGGAGGCTATATGTGTCGTGATTGGCTTCAATTAAATGTATTTCATGACTTGTTTCAATTATGATTCGTTTTAAGTAACAAAAACCTGTTGGATTGTAAAAATATTGCATAATTGTTGGTTTGAATTAGTTACTGCTCATGTAACTGTAAATTATAACTGGTTTGAAGTAAATATAGTCCATGATTGGCTGATAGAAACTTTTGTTCGTAGTTTGAAATAACCAAAGCTCAAGTTAAGTCTAAAGCCCGTGAGTTTCTTCAAGTGACCTTGCCTCAAGGTTGTCATGAAAAAACAAAACAAAATAGATCAGCGTTTCTCAACCTTTTCGATAGCAGGGACTGGTTTGCTGTCTCCCTAAAGTATTGTTGACCAAAAAAACGCAAATACAGTGAAAACCATTACGATTTACGTTTGAATATCTATCAGATTTTGTTTGTTTTCGTGAAATCCCACAGACTGACAACGTAGTTGTGACGGACCGGTGGTTGGGAAACACTGGTATAGAGTAGCAAATGTTAATGACTCTGTTAAAGCACGTGTAGGTCTTGAGTGTCTTGTTGATATATAGATCATGATTAGGCTGAAATAAGTATAGCTTATCATTTGTTAGAAGTAGCTTCAAGTCATAAGTGACTTCAAATGGTTATATCCCCTTCTCTTCAAATAGATGTATCTTATGGTTGGCTCTGTGTATTATTAAAAACATTTTAATGTATATTCTCTTGCATTAAAGATAGACCGTCCTTCCAAAACATACTCTTTCCTGTATTAAGTAGAGACGACCCTATAAGAATGCTTACTCGTCCTCTAGTTCATTATTTGAAACTGGTGTACCTCACGTTTAATATTGAATTGTATTAGCTATAGCTGAAAGAACGGAATTAAATATAGCTCATGACTAGCCTGAGGTCAAGATTGGCGCGAAGTATCTTGAGCTTATGATTTACTTGTAATTACATTACTTCCTGACTGGCTTGAACCAAGTTGCGTCATTTCATTCCACCGTCATCAATATATCAAATGTTTTTTTTTCCTTGTTATCGAGTAGATCCTTAAGCGAAAGTGATTAAGTTTGGAATTCTTTATACGCGCTTACTGGTTTATCCAAATATTGTAATTTCAAACTAAAATATCGTAAACTTAGCTGTATACAGATCAAGTGTGAAGATTTTGAAGTTAAATAATGAAATAATTTAGAAAGAAATACATTTAAATGTTAATTAAAATGAGATTTAAAAATTTCTAGCTGTAAAGGTAACATAGACTTAGTTGATTGGAATAATTTACATGTCAAATTTATCAATATTGGTAACGTTCTCTAAGCCCTTCCCCACACTGTCGTATTTATTTTTTAACCTTCTTGGAAATATTCGATTAATACTCGAAACTGAAGAAATAAAGATATGGCACGGTAATCAACTACCTAAATAAAGATATGGCACGGTAGTCAACTACCTAAATAAAGATAATTTGACACGACAGTCAACTACCTAAATAAAGATATGACACGACAGTCAACTACCTAAATAAAGATATGGCACGGTTGTCAACTACCTAAATAAAGATAATTTGACACGACAGTCAACTACTTAAATAAAGATATGGCACGACATTTAACTACCTAAATAAAGATATGGCATGATAGTCCACTACCTCAATAAAGATATGGCACGACAGTCAACTACCTAAATAAAGATATGACAAGACAGTCAACTATCAAAATAAATATCATATGACACGACAGTCAAGTACCTAAATAAAGATAATACGACACGACAGTCAACTACCTAAATAAAGATATGACTCGTATATTAGCAAACCCAAAGGCCAAACAGCGTACATTTTTTCTTGTTGTTATATATTCTCTTTCATTATAGATAGACCGCCCTTATTAGTTTTACGCTTTCCTTATTAAACGGAGACCATCTTTTGAGAATGCTTATTCTTCCGACTTTGAAATCACGCTCTTCCGTGATGTGTGTTCTCCTGCGTTAAGAAAATTTATCCTTCCAAACCGTGCACTTTCCTGCTTTTCGATATGTTTACTCTCCCGCATTAAGGAAAGAGATATATTGTGGTTATTCCTTCATAAAATAAAAAGCATGTCTAAAACTCGATGAAAAATCGAAACCAGATGAGTTTTTGGTGTTACAGTATCGATGAAGTTGTCTTTATTACATAGTTCATTAAGAAATGTATCGGTGATAAAACGGTTGATGAAAGGTTTACAGTGTTTTTGTATTTTACTTTCTTCCTGAACCTATCTTTTCGATTATAATGTGCCTGGATTTGGTACAGTAAACAATTGTTTGTTTTTGTCAAATAACAGAACTTCAGAGTGGTTCTTTTTGAATCATACAGTAGTCCATATGGACTTCTTACACAAGTCACCTGGCGTGATCGAGTTTTCTCGAAGTAATAACTAACTGTGTAAAGGACAATAAATTAGGCTATTAATTTAATGGAACTTGCAGGCCGCCAGATGGAAGACAGGAACACTGAAAACTTACCATATAGCCTAATGGATCCTTCCGTTGATCCAAGAGAATTCTTAGCAAAACATTTGTAGCATCCATAGTCGTCAGGGGTTACGAGCTGGATGGTGAGTTGCATGTGAACTTTGTAGGTGTCTTCCTGAATCTTAGTTAAATACTTCTGATCAGAAACGATCATGTCTCCCGTTTCTTTAGTCCAGTAATTGATGGACATAGGAAAGGCTTCAGTATGACACTCTAGGGTAGCGTTACTCCCGAGTAAGGACCCTACTAGTTGGTGAGGAATCCAGATCATCGGTGGAACTTAATAAAGTGTTTAAACATAATTAGTCTGCATTTAAGAAGTATATAATGAGTAATACATAGGAATACATGAAACTTAGAATACTCATCTGCTAGATAGGAATACACTTATATTAGGATCTTGGGATAGTCATCTACCAGCTAGGAAACACTTATAGCCAGAACTTAGGAAAATGTTTACCAGATGGTAATCTACACACAATTCCAGGCTTTTTCCCGTGTTATTAATAATTTATTATTTCTAATTATTGTCTCCACCGCTAGATCTTTCCCAGTAGTTGATATAAAGCCTAAAACTAATCTCACTGAGTATGCCTTAATTGTTTATGGTTTGTCAATAATTATGTTTAGAAGTTCACGAATGTTAAACCTCCCCGTAACATTCACCCTGATATGTGGTATTTTTAACGTCCTTACCCTATCGGAGAATAAAGCATGAATGAAGACTATACCTTTCAACCTCAGTATACTTTGAAAAACGTCATTAATTGCCAACTACATTGACAAGCACGCGTTCAGGAAATTCACCGTTTCTTTCAATAAATTATTTGGGATCAGTATGTTTAGTTAGATGTGGATTTTGTGTGTTCTGATATGAAAAAGTCCAATGTCATGAGGTCTAGAACGCGCGTACCCCAGGGCAACAGTCCCAGCCTACCAACCCAGTCTAGTGCCTCCCGTGTAAAGCAGAGTGAAGCCCCATCTTTCTGGAAAAGACACTTTTACGGTTTGTTTGTTTTTGAATTTCGCGCAAAGTTACACGAGGACTATCTGCGCTAGCCGTCCCTAACGTGTATAGAGGGAAGGCAGCTAATCATCACCACCCACCACCAACACTTTTACCAACGAATAGTGATATTGAGCGTCACATTTTAATGCCTCCTTGGCTGAAAGGGCGAGCATGTTTGGTGGGATGGGGATTCGAATCCGCGATCCTCAGATTGTGAGTCGAGCGCCCTAACCACCGGCAATGGTTATAGAAAGCAGTAAAAAATAAGCTCTAAATACAGTAACAATTCATCAACAGTAACTTAGAATTAAGCTGTTGATATTAAAAATCGCAATGTCTGCTCCAGGGTAAAGTAGCAAATTTTTAGACGTGGATGAGCGGCTCTGGGTCTTTCTTGTGTTCTTTTTTTCAAATGTAAACTTTTAACTAATAGCTCCGTCATCCCTTGACTGTGTCTAACATTTTTTAACAGTTCGTTGTTGGAATCTATAGCTTGCTTGCTTTTTATATGTGCTGTATTCAAAATCTCCAAATTAATTGTGTTTCTACATTCTGTAAATTAATGTTTATCTGTACTACAAACATTTTTGTCCACTGTTTGTTTTATCTACGTCTTGTAACTTGTATGCTATTTTTTACATTGTAACATATTTCTTTTAATCTATTTTAATATAGATGTTGTTTAGATTGAGCTTATGTTTAGAAACATGCATAGCTTGTAGTGTTAGATATGTACTGCGCAACTTCCGTCTATACTCCATAGGTGTAGAGGATTCTCGAGAATAAGAATCAACAATATATATGTGTGTATGTAAACGCTTTAACCAGTACTGTTACGTAAGGTTGAAGTTTCTAGAAAACATTCCCACGCTATAAATATAACTAACGCGACGCGACAAGAGAGTGTCTATTGTTAGTTCGCTATAATCAGTGTGCTATAAAACTTCGAAAGCTATTATTGTGATTGTTATAATACTTATCAATCGGAAAATTTAAGATATCTGACCTGGAATATTTATAAATTTCGAAAGTTACAAATCATTTAACTTCAGTGGATTTTCATCGGACATTAGTATTTTTATGAAAACATTATATAACTTCAACGGTGGAAAAATCGTCATGTGATCAGTGAGAGACAAAGCTAGCTAGCTTCCCGTTAAGAGAAATATACCTCCGTCACCTCGTAATTAACTCGCTCATCGTGAACCCTCGATAAAATATCAAGGAGGTTCCAGACTAGAAAGAAAACTTTATATTGTTTGTAAGTTTGTGACACTTTTGTTTATAAATCATTGTTTGTAATAACTGTTTGTAATAATTGTTATTGTAAATCGTACTGTTGTGTGTATATTAAAACGTATTTGTGTTTAAAACGAAGACGGTGTGTATCAATCTTTTCGTTGGCAAATATCATAAATTGACTAATATATCGTCATACATTTAAATACTAAATCCAAAGTACAGTTTAATTACTAAACTTAAATTATCACTTAACTTGGCTTCAGACTATTCGAAATTCTAATACGTAACAACAGCTGTAAATGTTAAATTTTGATCTTTTTTATTACTTAATTCAGCAACTTGTATGCCAAAAATATATATCGTACTCATCTGCCCAATGTGTTAACAGCATTGTTAACTCATAATTAAAACTTATACAATTCTATTTATAAACACATTGTTTCTACATTGTTCATAGATTATTGTTTAGTTACAGTACAACTAATATTTAATTAGATATCGATCGTTATTTTCTGTTGTTTAAAAGCTAAAGTTAAAGTTTATTATTCAGGAAAAAAACACATCGGTAGCAAATGTTTAGATCGTAAATATTGTATAACTTAATATTTAGTCGCACAAGAATCGTTAGTCCTTGTTTGCCGGTAAACAGAACTTATAATCTACTATTCGACTGTACACGGATCTTTACCTACTGTTTACCTACTTATAGTCTGAATATTCGACTGTACATATATCTTTAACTACTGTTTGTGTGTAAACAGAATTTATAGTCTAAATATTCGACTGTACATGGATATTTAACTACTGTTTGTGTGTAAACAGAACTTATAGCCTACTATTCGACTGTACACGGATCTTTAACTACTATTTGTCTGTAAACAGAACTTATAGTTTACTATTAGACTGTAAATGGATCCTTAACCACTGTTTGTGTTTAAACAGAACTTATAGTCTACTCTTCGACTGTACATGGATCTTTAACTACTGTTTGTCTGTAAACAGAACATATAGTCTAATATTCGACTGTACACGGATCTTTAACTACTGTTTGTCTGTAAACAGAACTTATACTTTACTATTAGACTGTACATGGATCCTTAACTATTGTTTGTGTTTAAACAGAACTTATAGTTTAGTATTAGAGTGTACATGGTTCCTTAACTATTGTTTGTGTTTAAACAGAACTTATAGTATACTATTCGACTATACATGGATCTTTAACTACTGTTTTTGTGTAAACAGAGTTTATAATCTACTATTCGACTGTACATGGATCATTAACTACTGTTTGTCTGTAAACAGAACTTATAGTATAATATTCGACTGTACATGGATCTTTAACTACTGTTTGTCTGTAAACAGAACTTATAGTCTACTATTTGACTGTACATGGATCTTTAACTACTGTTTGTGTGTAAACAGAGTTTATAATCTACTATTTGTCTGTACATGGATCCTTAACTACTGTTTGTGTGTAAACAGAACTTATAACCTACTATTCGACTATAATGGATCTTTAACTGCTTTTTGTGTGTAAGCAGAACTTATAATCTACTATTTGACTGTACATGGATCTTTAACTGCTGTTTGTGTGTAAACAGAACTCATAGTCTACTATTCGACTGTACATGGATCCCTAACTACTGTTTGTGTGTAAACAGAACTTATACCTACTATTCGATTGTACACAGATCTTTAACTACTATTTGTCTATAAACAGAACTTATAGCCTACTATTCGACTATACACGGATCTTTAACTACTGTTTGTCTGTAAACAGAACTTATAGTTTACTATTAGACTGTACATGGATCCTTAACTATTGTTTGTGTTTTAACAGAACTTACAGTCTACTATTCGACTGTACATGGATCCTTAACTACTGTTTGTCTGTAAACAGAACATATAGTTTAGTATTCGACTGTACATGGATCTTTAACTGCTGTTTGTGTGTAAGCAGAACTTATAATCTACTATTTGACTGTACATGGATCCTTAACTACTGTTTGTCTGTAAACAAAACATATAGTCTACTATTCGACTGTACATGGATCCTTAACTACTGTTTGTGTGTAAACAGAACTTATAACCTACTATTCGACTGTACATGGATCTTTAACTGCTGTTTGTGTGTAAGTAGAACTTATAGTCTACAATTCGACTATACATGGATCTTTAACTACTGTTTTTGCGTAAACAGAGTTTATAATCTACTATTCGACTGTACATGGATCCCTAACTACTGTTTGTGTGTAAACAGAACTTATAGTCTACTATTCGACTGTACATGGATCCTTAACTACTGTTTGTCTGTAAACAGAACATATAGTCTACTATTCGACTGCACATGGATCCTTAACTACTGTTTGTGTGTAAACAGAACTTATAACTTACTATTCGACTGTACATGGATCTTTAACTGCTCTTTGTGTGTAAGCAGAACTTATAGTCTACTATTTTACTGTACATGGATCTTTAACTACTGTTTGTGTGTAAACAGAACTCATAGTCTACTATTCGACTGTACATGGATCTTTAACTACTGTTTCTGTGTAAACGGAGCTTATAGCCTAATAGTCGACTGTACATAGATCTTTAACTACTGTTTGTCTGTAAACAGAGCTTATAGTCTAATATTCGACTGTACATGGATCTTTAACTGCTGTTTGTGTGTAAACAGAACTTATACCTACTATTCGATTGTACACGGATCTTTAACTACTATTTGTCTATAAACAGAACTTATAGCCTACTATTCGACTATACACGGATCTTTAACTACTGTTTGTCTGTAAACAGAACTTATAGTTTACTATTAGACTGTACATGGATCCTTAACTATTGTTTGTGTTTAAACAGAACTTATAGTCTACTATTCGATTGTACATGGATCTTTAACTGATGTTTGTGTGTAAACAGAACTTATAACCTACTATTCGACTGTACATGGATCTTTAACTGATGTTTGTGTGTAAGCAGAACTTATAGTCTACTATTCGACTATACATGGATCTTTAACTACTGTTTTTGCGTAAACAGAGTTTATAATCTACTATTCGACTGTACATGGATCCCTAACTACTGTTTGTGTGTAAACAGAACTTATAGTCTACTATTCGACTGTACATGGATCCTTAACTACTGTTTGTCTGTAAGCAGAACATATAGTCTACTATTCGACTGTACATGGATCCTTAACTACTGTTTGTGTGTAAACAGAACTTATAACCTACTATTCGACTGTACATGGATCTTTAACTACTGTTTGTGTGTAAGCAGAACTTATAACCTACTATTCGACTGTACATGGATCCTTAACTACTGTTTGTGTGTAAACAGAACTTATAACCTACTATTCGACTGTACATAGATCCTTAACTACTGTTTGTGTGTAAACAAAGCTTATAGCCTATTATTCGACTGTACATGGAACTTTAACTATTTTTTGTCTGCAAACAGAACGTATAGCCTACTATGAGACTGTACATGAATCTTTAACTATTGTTTGTCTGTAAACAGAACTCATAGCCTACTATGAGACTGTACATGGATCTTTAACTATTGTTTGTCTGTAAACAGATCGTATAGCTTACCGTTCACATGGAAATGGATCTTTAACTTTCAACTAACATTTCTCTAAGAGGTGAGCCCCAATTATTCTGTTATGATTTGTGTATTTTTATATATTCCATACTTACTATTTTTCAGTTTACTTACAGTTAACTTGTAGTAATATTCTTCGGCTTACAGATGGAGGAACGCCGTTAGATGCGATGCACAGATACGCACCCATATGTAATCTGCTGACCTTGGTAATGTTGACGGTTTCTCCCTTGATGGAGTTTGCTGTAATAATTAAAGTGTGATTATAACACGGTGTAGTTGAAAGAATATGTAGAAGTGCTGACCTTGGTAATAACTTGATTATAGAAAAGTTTGCACTTCTTTTTACGTGTGTAATTATTTTCTGTCTTGTAGTTAAAGCCTTTTGACACAACATATTCGTGCACATCATGACACCTAAACGAGGGCTAAAGAACAGTAATACGTGTAAGGCAACATTTTGTTTTACCTACTTCAACATAGATGAATGAGATGTTTTTATATGGATGGTATAAGCTCTAACGGTTCCAAAAGGTTCATATAGACACTTTTCTACGGGAGAAAAACTACTAAATATATAACATTCAGAATGCAGAACTGCATACGTATAGGTTTCACTTTAAGCTTTAAAGTTTAGTTTAAATCTGAAAATGGTACATGTTTTACGTATTCAATAACTACCAGCTGTTGATGGTACTATTAACACTTCATCAATCCTTTTAAAAGAACCACTTGAGACGTACGTTATATACACGATGACATGTTGGTCTATAATGAATCTAAGTTTCAAATGGACAGCAACTGCCTTTTGTAGAAACCTACAAATGTCGTCCTCTACATTTGTAGGTTTCTACAAA
>NW_013666674.1:34451-38884 GCF_000517525.1 Limulus polyphemus | reverse complement strand
GACCTATTAAAGATGTTGGTCTATAATCTGATGTAATATATATTTTTTCCTTACCTTGAAGCTTGTTTTTCCTTTTTCCAATATATATTGGTTGCTCATCCTCTCGTCTCCAGGTTATAACCGGTGCGGGATAACCTTCAGCTCTACACTTCAAGGTTACGTTGACTCCTTCCCTTACGAGCAAATCAGTACTACTCTCAGACCCAATGATTTCCGGCGGAACTGGCACAATTAAGAAAAGGAAATGTTGAATTGAATTTTATTGTTAGAAAATTATTCAAAAGTTTACACACATGAAACAATGAAAGTTCAAAACGTTTGACCAATAGGATTAAAGAAAGTTACCTGACTGTGCATGAAATGCAGAATTAAAGCCTATCAGGAGAAGTGTTAACATCAGTCGGCAAAAGTCTTGAGACGATTGCTGCTTGTGTTAACAGTAATTTATACTGTTACGTATCTGCTTGTTTGTTAATTTCAGGTATAAATTATTTCGGAGGATCTTCAGCGATACAAGTCCCTTCTTGATTAACCCAGTTTATTCTTTCTCGATACAAACTTTTAGTACCCAGTAATTCCACAGTCAGGACATTTCTCGTCACTTTAAACTTAACAACTTTTATAATACACGCTGTAAGTCACAGTGATTTACAATCATGATAACTTCGCCCTCGAAGAGTACAAACACACAAACATATATTACCGTAACTACTGTTCGCTTATCCATCCTCTGGCTTTTCTCTGCCAGGCTTATATACTAAAGAAGGGGGCGTCTCGAATACACTCGGGCCTCCTCGATCATTCGTGATCATTCGAGAAATACATGACGTGTAACCAGGGTCACGTGACTTCCGCTGTCGTAACAATACCGTAGTCAGAGGGAAGAGAGCTAAGGCCTGCGTAGTTGGTGCTAAATTTATGACCTTCTTGACTTAATTGTTTTTTACACGACTGAATGACAGAAAGTATTTCAACACAGTTCCTACAGATTACTGTTTTAACGCAATATTTTTCATTTATTTTATGCTTAACCTTTATGTGTGAAGATTTCACACTGTTTCTGTGCTTTATATAGTGTATATAGTGTCATATCTTACTTAAAGAATGTGTGTAGTCCAGTTTGACTTAATCCAACCTTAAAACACTTGAAGTGAAGACCTGTATTAAAGTGATTTATTTTAGCACCTTTCTTAACAGTATTTTTTTTTGTTAAGATCTTTCGGAATAAGATTTAAGATAAGACCCTACTTAATATGATTCATGTTAAGATCTTTCGGAATACGATTTAAGATAAGACCCTTCTTAATATGATTCATGTTAAGATCTTTCGGAATAAGATTTAAGATAAGACCCTTCTTAATATGATTCATGTTAAGATCTTTCGGAATAAGATTTAAGATAAGACCTTTCTTAATATGATTCATATTAAGATTTTTCTTAATAACTTTAAAATTAACACACTTCCTAACAAGGCTTAATACTTTTGCTTAAACATTTCTTTTCAATAACTTTCTCTAGCCCAAATAAAAAGCTTAACCTGAATAAGCTTACTAATACATATATAAACTAGTTTTAAGGAAATAAATCCCATTTTTATAAGCGAAAAGGGGTATAGATTATTCTGGCAATTTAATCTGGTGATTCGATAAAGTAGCGTGCATCGTCACGTGTTAAAGGTTTATCGTGTTTCCAAACAACCACATGTTTATTTTGTAGTTAAATATAAAACAAAAACGTATAGTAGGAGAACAATGAAGGTTTATTCTGTTTCCAAACAATAGTATGTTTATCTTCTAGTTAAATATAAAAAAACGTATAGTAGGAGAACAATGAAGGTTTATCCTGTTTCCAAACAATAGTATGTTTATCTTCTAGTTAAATATAAAACAAAAACGTATAGCAGGAGAACAGTAAAAGTTTATCCTGTTTCCAAACAATAGTATTGTTACGACAGCAGAAGTCACGCGACGCTGGGAGCATGCGCACTGGAGATTCGAGAAGGATCGTGACTTATCAGGGAACCTCACGAATGTCCCAGTGTTTGCTAGACGCCCTCTTTTTTAGTATATAAGCTAGCGATAGATAGATATGAAGATATAGATTAAAGATAGAGAAAATTGAGTCAAGAGAACAGTAGGCACCGTAAATAAAGTGTGTGAACCACAGTGATTTATAGTGTATGTTATAAAGGTTGTTAAGTTTAAAGTGACTGTGGAAATTCTTTGTATTACAAAGTTGTATCGAAAAAGAATAAACTCGTTTCAATCAAGAAAGGATCTTGTATCGCAGAAGTTTCTCGGAAATAATTTATACCAGAAATTAACAAACAAGCAAATATGCAACAAACTGATGTCAGAAGTGGGATGAAAATAAAATGGAAACGAGAGGTGGCAAATCAAACTACAGCTTTGCAGATTTGATGGCAGCAATACAAGAACAGTAAAAGAAACAAGAGGAACGAGAAGATAAACAAGAAAAGAGACTGCAGTAGTGGTTGGAGGAGAAAGAAAAGAAACAAAAAGAGAGGCTACAGCAGTGGTTGGAGGTGAAAGAAAATAAACAAGAAGAGAGATTACAGCAGTGGCAACTGGAACAAGAAAGAAAACACGAAGAAAGTCTCCAACAGTTGCGGGAAAGACAGCAGCAACTACAGGAAAGTCAAAAGTACAAAAGGCAAGAAGTACAAATGGAAACATTAGTAAATTTCAAAGTAAATTAAATACATTAAAGGATGATATACTGTCTTTTAAACAGAGAGGATATATTAGCCATGGGTCTAATCAGCCCCAGACAACAGGAAGCCCCTTCCAGACCCTGCAGCTAAACCCTAATGCAGATATCTTCAGTCCTCCCAGAAGTCACATTCCAGACATGAGTGTCAGCAAAAGGGGTGATCTAGTACGAAGGAAGCCAAAAGAACTCGATGGGAAGGCACTGTAGAAAGCATATAGAGCACAATTTGAGCTCCTGGCAGAAATGAATGGATGGAGGAGCAGAAAGTAGTGTACCTGGCAACGAGCATGAAGGGACAACTATTGAAAATACTTGGACAGTTGTCAGCAGACGACAGGCACAACTACAGAGCACTGGTAGCTGTTCTAGAACTCAGGTATGGAACTCAAAATCAGTCCGAAGTCTACAGGACTAGGTTTAGGACTAGAGTCCGTGCTAAAGGAGATAGCCTGCAAGAGCTGGCACAGGATTTGGAAAGTATGGCACGCAAGGCCTACCCAACTGCACCAACTGCTGTTGCCGAGGGATCAATTTGTAAATGCCTTGGACAGTCTACAACTCTCGATGCCCTAAAGATAAAAGTAAAGCAAGCACACTCCTCTACTATGCAGGATGCAATGGCCAGAGCTCTTGAATTCGAATCCTACGTTAAGTCCAGCACAGTAATCTGGATTCAAGGCCAGAAAAGGTCAGCTTTTAGAGAAGTTTGAGGGACATTGCTGGCACTGTAACAAACCTGGGCACAAGAGAACTCAATGCTGGCAACATCAACACAGAAAAGGTTGCTACCCAGAAAGGTTGTTGGAACTGTGGAGAGCAATGACATATAAGGAGCCAGTGTAAGAAGAATACTACCAATAAGTCAGCCACAAGAAAACCAGTGCTGAGGATTGCCCACCAACCGCCATTGTGAAAGTTCCAACAGCTAAGTGTAAAATGGCAAACACAAACAGTGTCTACGTGACAGGAGAGCTGGATGACCAAAAGCGCAACTTTGTCATAGATTCTGTATCTCAGCAAACCCTTGTGAGAATCAAGGTGCTGGATCACAAAGGAGTACAAGAAGCTCTGTGATGTGACAGGACATTATGCAAGGTTGTGGGGACCAGTGTGGGTAACTATTGAGCTCATGGGCATGAAGGAAAGACACGAAGTGTACTTGGTTGATATTGAAGACCAATGCATACTAGGGTTAGACGACATACTACCGATAAAAAGTGTAGTTAGTTCGATAAAATGACTTTTGGGAACAACAAAGGCCAAATTCCGGTAAGTGTTGCTGCATCTGTTGATTTGCATGTCACAGCCCTTAAGTCAACCATAACACCCCTATTTCAGAGAAGATAATTTGGTGTAGAATAAAAGAACATCCCCAAGGAAGCCCGATGCTTGTAGAAGCAGTAGAAGACTCATCCAGGCCGGCAAATGTGAAGATTGGAAGGTCACTTGTGGCAGGTCATCAAGTAGTACCAATAACAGTAGCTAATTTCTCTAAATGTGAACAGGCACTTAAGGAAGGGGCATTGTTTGGTGTGTGCCAGGAAATAGATCCAGTCAGTGTTAAGGCCAGAAATACAACCATAAAGAAAAGGCATCCTCTCCCAAAACATTTAACTGGCCTCTATAAGAAGAGCATAGTCCATTTGTCATCATCACAGGCTGTTCAGGTTAGAGAACTTTCGGTGGATAATGCAGACATA
>NW_013666674.1:20306-33643 GCF_000517525.1 Limulus polyphemus | reverse complement strand
AAGAGGTCTACTGAAGTCAGTTTTGTACCAGGAGACAAGGTGTGGTTATTTAATCCCAGGAAGACCAAAGGGAATTCTCCTCAGTTGTCTTCTCCATGTGAAGGTCCATATGACATAATAGATCGTCTCTCAGACGTGACTTTCCGAATAAAATGTGGTCGGCGAGGTAAGCCAAAGGTGGTTCATGCCAACAGGCTTTAGCATTATTACAGTCAAGGACATTTCAGTTGGAACGAAGTGAGCAATGGAACAAATAATGCTGTTGAAGACGTGTCGCCTGAAAAAGCCAATGTTGAAGAAGAAACTCTACTCAGTTTTGAGAAGGAAAACAGTGAAGTCGTTAATGAAGTTACTACCACTGATGTGAGTGCTACCGATAATGGTACATTTCCTGATGGAGCAGATGAACCCCACGTGAAGCAGAAGCCAATGAGACAGAGACCAGTACGGAAGAAGATACGTCCGGTAAAATTAAGAGACTTTGTTGAATTTTAATTTTGTGTTTGTAAATTCTCTAAATTTAATCAAATTATTGTCAATTATCTATTGGTTTAATGTAAGAGGCTATTGTTCGGGACGAGCAATACTAAGGAATGGGCAGTGTTACGACAGCGGAAGTCTCGCGACGCTGTGAGCATGCGCGCTGCAGTTTCTCGAAGGATCGTGAATATCCCAGTGTTTGCTAGACGACGTCTTTTTTAGTGTATAAGCCAGCGATAGATAGATATGCAGATATAGATTGAAGATTGAGATAATTGAGTCAAGTTAACAGTAGGCACCGTAAGTAAAGTGTGTGTGAACCATTGTGCTTTATAGCGTGTGTTATAAACGTTATTAAGTTTAAAGTAACGGTGGAAATTCTAAGTATTACAAAGTTGTATGGAGAAAGAATAAACTAGTTTTAATCAAGAAAGGATCTTATATTGCTGAAGTTCCTCGGAAAGAATTTAAACCGGAAATTAACAAACAAGCAGATACGCAACAGTATGTTTACCTTCTAGTTAAATATAAAACAAAAACATATAGCAGGAGAACAATAAAGGTTTATCTTGTTTCCAAACAACGGTATGATAAACTTCTAGTTAAACACAAAACAAAAAGATTATAGGACAAGAAACAATAGTCGTCTATCCTCTTTACAAACGGTTAAGGATATAAAATAAAAAGATATTGTAGAAGAAACAGTAAAAGTTTTACCCTATTTTCAAACAACAACATCTTTACGATTTACTTTTGTTAATTATATAAAATAAATCGATATAGTAGCAAAAAGTATAAAGGTATAACCGCATTTACATTTTTAGTTACAAGAGTGATGGCGAAAGTTACTGTGTCTATGATCCGCAAAAATATCAACATAACTAAAAACAACACATTGAAAAGGTTGAAACTCAAACACACTTTATCAACATTATAACCTTCTGCTAATAAACTAAATATACGATATCCTGTCTGCTCCGTGCCTCTCTTATACGAGCACGTTTTTTAGCACTTCTAATAATAGTAATAAAAAGAAGTTATACATAATTTATAATAACGTACGGAAAACGTGGCTCACGTGAACAATGTGGCAAATATTAATATTAATTTTCGTCTAATTTATTTATTTTTTAAATTTAACAAGCTAGAGAATAAGACAGTGTTCTGTATTTTCTAATTCTCCTAATGATTATTTGAAAAATCCCATTAAAATTAGATTAATTATGTTTACCAGCTCAATACTGGAGGTGATGCAATAAACTATATTTCTATAAAGAACCCAATCAAAGTAAGGCGTAAAGGGATTTTGAGGAACGTTAATAAGATTTTTTTATAGCAACAACGATCGTTAAGTCGTCATTACAGCTTCGGCAATTTTTGAGACCAGGCATGTTGCATGTACTAAAAGCGGTAATTAAAATTACAATGCTGAATTCTACGTTATGTTGTTAATAATATTTTTATAACACACGTTAATTACATAATGCATTTTTGATGACCAGTGCATTTATGTTATACGTTTGAAACTTGTTGGTTAATTAAATTTTTACAACCTTCGTTTAAAGTGTTTAGAAAGTTTTATTTGTTTGCGTTGTTTATGGAAAAGCTAATAAGTATATCTGCCTTTGTCCTTAATTTTGAAATGCTGACTAAAGGGAAGGCAACCAAGTAGCAGAAACCACTGAGAACTCTTGAGAGACACTCTTTACTAACGAGTAATGATAGTAAATGTTACATGTTTTAGGAAGCTTACAGACTTGAACGACATACTTAACTTGATTATATCTTATTAATTTTATTATTCGTTGCTAAACTTTCAAGTTACAGTAAACTGTTTACATTCTTTTGAATAGTCCCCCCAGTAGCTTCAGAGCTTATCACGTTAAAAATTTCGGGATTTCGACGAACACAATGCAAATAGTCCTTTTTGTAGCTTTAAATTTTCTTTGAAGTAAAGTGATTTTTTTCTTTTAACGTTTTATTATATAACTAATATTAGAGACCAATGTTGAAACAGTCCCTTTAAAATATTATTCAAATTCATATACATAAAATATTTGTTCATTACATTGTAATTTTCAGATGCTACCAATGTTAAAATTTGTTTCATGAGGCAGTTTAAACGCAATGCAACTCAAGGGCCAGCTGCTGATAACTAGCCCTAATTTTCAACAGAAAATAACAAGAGAAAAGGAAGGTTGTCAACAGCACCCATTATCAACACTTTGGTTTCTCTTGTTTCACCAAATAGCGCCGAGGAATTTGCTGCCAAACTTATAGCATTCCAAAGTGCGCAGTGAGGTTTTGGGGGCAACAGTAAGCAAAATGTGGATCCTCAGGTTCACAGGCCTAGCAAAATCACTACTGGGCTACAACTGTCTCTTCTGTATAGTAGCAATGTTTGTGTTGACATTTCGGACAAATTTTGAGTTTGTTAATTGCCCAATATCCATTTTAATTAAAGGAAAAATCAAAGACATACATAGTGAGAGAGGGCGCTGGACAGTAAAGACAATTGAAAGCTAAACTCTTGGATTTTTTAAACTTATTTATCCGATAATCAATATTCCTCTTAATATTTATACCCCCCCCCCACAACAAACACACATGTGGTCCAGTGGGAAGTAAATATTCTAACTAGCTTCGAGTTATTTTGAAAAAAACAATAAACAACATGGCTCAATTTACTCAGTGTGTGCAATATTATACTAAATTAGGCTTACTTTTGTTTTCCTTGTTCCTATAATGTCGACTAGACAGTAAATAGTAGGTTGTTCATTAACTGTTAAGATATTAATTTCTGGGAAGACGACAAAATGTAACAACAGCATGAGGTCCGAATATCTTTAAGCAAAGTAACTAACTTCATTTTCTTAAAATATTATACTAAATTATTTCATTTTAAAATGATAAGCATCTGGCTTACTTAGTTAAGCCTTTATAACTTGTGTTCATAATGACTGTAGTTTAAAATAATAATATTACTCATAATATTTTGGTTTCGATACCAGTGGTGGGCTCAGCGTAGATAGCCCATTGTGTGTCTTTACGCTTTACCACAAACAAACAATCTAAACATTCTAATTAATGTATAATTATTTTGAAAATGCGGTGGTTGATTTGGATCACAATAATTGTGAAATTTTATTTTCCTTACAAAATGTGTAAGTTCGGTGTATAAAAGAAAGAAACCATGAACGACATAAGGCTTAATTATATTCTTTGTTTCACTACTCCCTTTACAGTAGACTAGTTTCATTGAACTCATGACTCATCAGTACTGTTTGTAAACGAAGATGTTTTTTGGCATTTCATTCTAGGCCCAGTAAGGGAAATGGCGGACCAGTAAAAGGTTGCACTGAGAATTATTCAAATTGTAGAAAACTTTAATGAGATTTCGATGGTCATGTGGAGCAAAATAATAATTGTTATTCCATACTGACCATAAATACTACAAGCAAACATATTTCTCCAATAACACATGAAATTAACTTGAATACATATTTACCACTGGCATTGTACCATATTTATATGAAATAACGCTTATTATAAAGTAAGTTACAGGCGATTTTTTATCTCAATACTTTTATCATCTAGCAACCAAATGGTGATTTATCACTTACATAATACATGAAACTTTATCCAATCTTTACCAAATAACGTTTTATCAGATAATTATCATACTTTAATTTATTACATAATTACTACACTAACCTACCACGTGATGCTTTATCACAAAGTACTTTATCACAATGAATCCAAATAATGATTTATCATACATCTAAGTGTTCCAGTACTTTCTAAATAACGTTTTATCACATAACTACCGTACACTGTGCTTTTTTAATAGCCTACCATGTGATGCTTTATCACAAAGTACTTTATCACAATGAATCCAAATAATGATTTATCATACATGTAAGTGTTCCAGTACTTTCTAAATAACGTTTTATCACAAAGTACCTTTACCACATAACTACATTACTCTACTTATTTAATAGCCTACCATGTGATGCTTTATCACAAAGTACCTTTACCACATATCTACATTACTCTACTTATTCACATATTTACCACTTGATTCACTTAGTATAGACTTTGCTTAACCATCCGAATTTACATTTCACAGTGCTACAAAAAAGTAGAAAGCTTTACTAACAGTTTAATCATTAATACTGGTCTCTAACGTACCAAAATTTCTAACAGTTTAGTCACTAATACTGGTCTCTAACTTACCAAAATTTCTAACAGTGTAGTCACTAATACTGGTCTCTAACTTACCAAACTTTCTAACAGTTTAATCAGACCAGTATTAAGGTAAGTTAGAGACCAGTATTAGTGACTACACTGTTAGAAATTTTGGTAAGTTAGAAAAATTTCTAACAGTGTAGTCACTAAGTATTCGATTTGGAAATTCATAGTGTTTTAAAATGTATAAAGCTTCATTAAATCTTTACTGACTAGTCCTTCGCTAAAATATGAGGTTCGATTCCCCGTGGTGGACACATCATATAAAGAAACATTACTGACTGATGTTTGTCAGTAACTTACCAACAACGTCTAGATACCCGACTTGGCTTTTCATGGGAACTGTATTTATCTGACACATGTAGCCTCCCCTATCAGACTCCTGGACATTCTTGATGTGGAGGATCCAATTTCGATTGTCATTATGGCTTAAGTCAATCCTGTAGTTCCTAGTTATCACATGATTGTGGATAGTTAAGATAGTCTTACTTTCGACTCTCAGCCAGGCAACCTTAAATTATAGATTATATACTTGAAAATATAGAACATAACAAACTTAACATACAGATTAGTTAAGCTAATCGTGTATAAAAATACTGAGTAGAAGTACTTAATGTCATAATTCAATACACCAATAATTGAAACCTCGAACGAATTGAATACATTGAATCATCAGTTAGGTGTTAGGTCAGCTGTTAATAATATCTTTTGTATAATCCCAATAATCTCCTATAAGGTTCGGTTAGTTCAGAAAGGTAATTCTAAATCCATATACTAAGCTAAAAATTTATTATATCGTTTACATAAGGCCTGAAACTTATCACACATCTACCATATTGTACTTTATGTTGGAGGAATGACAAAAAAAGCAATAGTTATTAGACACAAAACTAATGATCATTGCAAAAGTTTTGTGTTCTGTAATGTAAAGAATTGTAGTTAATTTTGAATAATTACAAAACGAATCAATTATTAAAATAAAGAAATAGCAACATTTCGATGCCTCGTTACTAAGTATCAATGATAGCTAAATCTCAAAACAAAAGTAAAACACTTACAGGAAACGTTTATAGGAAAATAAAGTTAGAAAAAACAACTTAGTTAATGCGCAGAAAACTAAAGTATTGAAATGAATTTGTTTAGAAATTATTGGAAATTCATCTTTACGACTTATGTTAACTTCAAAGTCTATTATAATGTTAACATCAGGAAGTATCACTTCTTAATCCGTAATATATGATATATTTTTCATAATTTGCAGTATACAAAGCAGGTTATTTAGCATATTTTCCATTGTTTAACAATGTGTAATATGCAAAGCATATGGTCTACCGTTTTCTTAATTTATTTATAAGTAGCGAAAGTACCCGGCTTCGCTCGGGTTATTAGGTTGATTTATTCTATATGACTATGTCAGTGTGTGTGTATTTTTAACCCATTTTATCATAAAAGTATAACCTATATACTTTTGTTGCTCTTTTATGAGATGTATCCTGTTTATATATGTAGCCTTCCCTCTGATTTCTCCTTCGATTTTAAACATAAATGATAAAAACAAACCACTTTAATTAACGGAGCATTTAATTTAGAAAACAACAAACATTTTTCTTTCAATCTTGTAGTTTATACATTCCATTTTATACTTTCAGCACATAGTCTCTTAACAACAATATTAGGTTATACTTTTATTGCTGAGCAACATGATATAATAGCCATTGTTGGAAGGCACTGTTTCCAAAACGCACTGGCTTTTCAATATATTAGAAGTTGTTTGATAAGGAAACACTTCCTTTCTATGTGTTTTTCGCATAAAAAGATGCACAAGCGCATTCGCGCACGCACTTTGATAAGTAATAATACTCAGGTGCAAACCCTCAGGGTTCACTTCGTATGGGGGCACAAAATTTCAGGTTTCTTGGTTCTTTCCTCGTGTCTGTCTGTGATTTATATTTCTAATATAAGAAACTATTTCTTTCTATTTGGTTTTTGCTAGCTTGCCTCATTAAAAAGATGTGCATGCTCGCACGTATGTAGATAAGATAGATAATATACCCAGGCGCAGACCCTCAGGGTCAACTTAGTATGGGTGCAAAATTTCAGGTTTCTAGGTTCTTCCAGCTTTGGATGGACTGCCCCTGTTTTTCTCATGCACCATTACCATGGGAACAGACACAGGCTCTTCCACTAGCTGTGTCTCGATAGCTGTCTATGAGTAATTAAACTCAAAACATTATATTGGCATCACAAAATTGATAATTACTGGCAGATTGCAGATGAACAAAGACTTTTTGTCTGAAATTATTTCACCCAGGATTAATATTCATGTTGTCACTACCATAGATATCAATTCAAACACAGACAAACTAGATGAAATAAAATATTCTGCAGTAAAATACATTTATTATCTTAGATGGCCACCACAATCAGTAGCTGAACTAGAAAGACAGTGTATCACCATTGCTAGTTGATCAAATCACTTAACTGTAGTTGACATTACAAAAAAATAAATACAGACAATTCCAGTGAAACTAAAATTGGTAGTTAATAAAGAGCACAACTGCATATCATGAAAATATGGTATCACATATACCACTTCATCATGCAACTGTGATAATACTGCCCCTATTCCACTGTTGTTAATATACTGACACTGGAGTTTTCATTAAAAGAAGCTATATTAACAGGAATGTGTGGTCACACTTTTAAGTCCATTTAGAATATGCATCATCCTTTTTGAGAGCTGATATTAGTATGGAAATTTTGAAAAACCTTGTCACAAAACTTCAGTTCTGTTTACATCCCTAGTACTCCAAGGAAGCCTACAAAGTTGTTCTTTAATCATATATGCATTGCCAGTGTCTATGTAATAGTTAGCTATTTTTATTTGGCCTACTTAGCTACTTGTTTCCAAAAACACATTGGCACATTTAACATATAGGTCACTGAGCTCCTGTTACTCTGTTGAATCAAGATCATTTGTACAGCCTTCAACAAGTGACCTTAGATGTGTTGCCAGTTGAGTACCTGCTTTTGGACATGGCATGACGCAAATCATGCTAGTAATACCTAGCTAGCTTTGTTGTGCTGGATAGCTGACTGCCCATAAATGCAGAACACCACCAGGACTTCATCACTTTTCAGACAGATCACCGTATGAGGTAATGCTGCATGTTTTTTTATACAAAAAACAGAACATTTCATGCACTGACTCTATCACCACATTACATAGCACCAACACACTAGAACTCCTCTGTCGTAAACAAAGGAACACCACTTGACTAAACAGAGGTACTATGACTCCCTCTGTAACATACACTCACGCCGTTTACTGTTCCTGGATCCAGTGTAGCTTGTATTGAATCGATGTTCCATAAAAACATAGTACACAAGTTGCATGGGTAAAACTAACCAGTAATTTCCACATTACATCTATCCCTAGGATGCTAGTGCCAGACTCTGGTTGAAAATGACTATCTTTTTTCTTTGTCTGTCTTTACTTAAACATATGCCTTTCTAGCCATGTATAGTCTATCAATATTTGCTACAATGAAATGCGTTAACTGGCTAGAGTGGCGACTTCACTTGGAGTGTCTCATACATGGCAAAATAAACAAAGATCCTGGAAATTTCTGTATCAATCAGCAACTCTTTCTCTCACCCTTGTATTTTCACAGGCACATATCAATCCCCACCTAGTTGTGACGGAGCTTGGCTGAGCACCAAACCTTTCAGTGTAAGCTATCTGCTACATTCCCCCGCATCAGTGTAAAGACTTGATTCTGGATCTATTAGTTTTCCAGAGTGGAAGAAGCAGTAGCTACAGTTCATTTCCAGCCCTCCTGTAATTGCTGTGTAGTCAGTAAAAACGGGTAACCTTACCTCTTGTTACATGGCAAGGTATGGGTAGTTCACTTTAAAGAACCCTTCTTCCCCCACCCAAAGCAAATGTAACATCTAGGGGAAGTATAATCATTTTGCTGTGGAAACTCTTGATAAATTTATCAATGAGGATATACTCATGATCAGCTAATTATGCCTTCAAATGCAATGGTGCAGATCACCCATAAAAGCAGCCAAATTCTCTGTAGGATCCCTTTTTCAAGCCTTGAAATCGGCCTGATTGACAGTTTGGTTCTATGCTGGTTTGAAACATTGATGCAACTTTGCTCCTACTGTATTCCAGTTCCATATATGTGCCTTGCTTAAGTGTGGAAGGGCTGAACCATCCAAACTCATGGTCAGGTGTTGTATAACTTGTTCCATATTCAGGAAGTGATCCAGATCCTCTTTTCGATCACTCTTAAATATACCGAGTATTATCTGTTTAGTTTATCTCAGTTGTGTGTGGATTGGCATAAATCTATCACCCACGAACTCTTGACCAATACTAGGCTAAGACGTCCTTTACACTCATAGGAATGTCATATGATGCTCTTAGGTTACAAAACAATGAGTAACTGTAAGTAACTCGTCCATAGATGCTGCGAACCACAGTTGCCTTGGTAGTATAACTTTTTACACAGGAAGGCTAAACTCCTCCAATGGATCACTACCTTCTCCAGCCTTTGTCCACTTTTATATATTCTAAAGGATCTTGTTCAGTCTATTTGCCTGATCATGGGTGGTACTGAACAGAGCTGGGGCTAGACTATTTTGTTTGGCAGTCCTACAGAGTCTCAAATCATCTTGTCCCAAACAGAGAAAACAAAGCATTATGCACTAATAACAACGATGCCATTCTTCTGAAAATGCAGGTGCTACCCAGTGACTGATGCATAGTAGAATGACCTAGTTCCATGAATAACTAAGGTAAGAGGAATTTGTGGCTTCCCTGTCCAACATTTGTTATTAAGGATACAGATAATGTGTACAGAATTTTCTGGAAATTTTACACACTAACCAATTGTATAGGAAATACGGTATATATGCATAGACAGCTGTAATATATATATATATATATATATATAAACACAATTAGTTAGTTTGTTCTTTATTGTTTATAATCTGTCACAATTAAAAAAGAAATAACTGTCTAATATGTTCTTCACTGTTTAAGAATATGTGATATAAAAGCAGATTATCTAGCTAGTTTCTTATTAATTCTAAAATGAAGTATATATAACAGATTGTGTGAATTTACATTGTTTCATAATTTATAATATATGGAGCAAATTGCCTAGGTTTCCATATCATTTATTAAATATAATTACCTGTTCTTAAACTTCTGTAGTTCATAAAATCATGTTCTGTCTTCACTCGAGATTAGACACTATCAAATCGTTAGATTGGTTTGGTTTGTTTTGCGTTATGCGCAAAACTACACTAGGCCTATTTGCGGTAATGGTCCCTCATTCGCAACGATAGACTAGATGGAAGGCAGCTAGTCAACACCACCCACCGATAACTCTTGGGTTACTCTTTTACCAATGAACAGTGGGATTGGCCGTCACATCATAACACCCCCCACGGCTGAAAAGGCGAGCATGTTTGGTGACGGGGATTCGAACCCGAGATCCTCAATTGCAAGTCGAGCGCCTTAACCACCAGGCCATGCCAGACCCGTATTGTCAGAAAACCAGAAAAATCACGACTATGTACACGCGGTACAATACATTATGCACTAATTATTTCGTTGGCTATGAGGCATTATGTTTTCTTAGACTAAAAATATGTTAGTTTTAAGCCTAGAATTGAAAACTATTCATTGTAAATAGCATTAAAATAAACTAAAAACTGCTTTAAGTCTTTTTATTATTAAACTATTGATGTTCCAAGTAGACAACTAACTTTCATTTTATTTTGAGTTTCAACAGTTCTTCTTGAGTAAAACATGAATTGTGTAAGCATCAATATTAGTAAATGTTTTTTTTTATATATAATTAATAAACCTGGCTCAAATAATACAAGAAAGAAGAAACCACGTTAAGGAATAACAAAATCAAGGTATTACTTGTCTTCTTGTCGTACATGCGAGCTACAAATAATTGATTGATATCCTGGTCTCCACATAAAATTCTTTTTACTGTCTAAAGATCTCTACACAAGACCACGTACACGTTGAACGACGACCATAACACCTTAAATCAAACTTTTAGGAACGCCTTTAGAAGGTTAATAGTACGTCCACTCTATTCTAGACGCCAAGGTGTACGAATATTTGGATATTGTGTAATTTTTTCTTAGTCTATAAAACAGTTTTTATGGTTGGTGAGTCGACAACCATTAATTCTGTTATCCATCAACCGTTGTTTCCATTACCGTACTGAAACAAAACAAATAATATTACTAGGATAGAAGCTTAAGAATGGACGCCATCGAAATAGTCTAAATAAAGAATTTACGTAGACTCTAACAGCGCTACAGAAACATGCCATCGTTACAATATCTCAAAATTATTTCCATTCCAAATAGCATCAATTATCTATCTCCCGCTTTAAAAGTAGACGTTCAGAATAATAACTTCAGAAGTACATGAGTAAATGCTGTCTTTATTAGCACAAAGCTACACAATGGGCTAGCTGCGCTGTGCCCACCGTTGGAATCGAACCCCACAATTCAGCCCTGAAATGTACAGCCGAACAAATAAACATATATTGAACTTTCGAAAAGTTGATCTATCGGGTAATGTTTAGTGAATAACTGAAGAAAAAAATCATTCATACTCTAAGAGTACTATAGTAAATCAAAAATTACATTTTTCCATGTTACATTTCTCATCAAAAATTACATTTTTCCATGTTACATTTCTCATCAAAAATTACATTTTTTCCATGTTACATTTCTCATCAAAAATTACATTTTTTAATGTTACATTTCTCATCAAAAATTACATTTTTTCCATGTTACATTTCTCATCAAAAATGATTTTTTTTTCATTTTACATTTCTCATCAAAAATTACATTTTTTCATGTTACATTTCTCTCAAAAATTAAATTTTTCCATGTTACATTTCTCATCAAAAATTACATTTTTCCATGTTACATTTCTCTCAAAAATTAAATTTTTCCATGTTACATTTCTCATCAAAAATTACATTTTTCCATGTCACATTTCTCATCAAAAATACATTTTCGGAATCGCAAGACAAAAAATAAAAGTAATTAATGAGTAGGTTATCCAGTTTTAAAGTGTCACATTAAAGTAAATTATTTTATAGAATCTGCTCCCAGTAGATCAACGGTAAGTTTGAAGGCTTATAACGCTACAAATCGGGTTTCGATACCTACGTTGGGAACACTACAGATATTCCGTCTTGTGTCTTTGCGCTTAACAACAAACAAAAAATAACGAAAATTAAATATTCCATCAGAAGTAATCAAAAGCAGCACACTAATTCCTGTGTAATAAACTGTGTAAAGATTTCTTCAGAAAAATCGAAGGATTCCGATAAAAACTCGAATGAAATTAAATTACAAGGGTCCAATAATATTTAATGAATGCTGATTCTCCTTCTTTAAATACTCACATGATTGGCAATAAGTATTAGGAAAATAATTTTGTTCAATACAGAAAAATATCTCAGAACACCAGAACAAGTAAACAGTTTATTGTTAAGTTAGATATTCTTCCAAGAAATCCTCACGGAAATCTCCAGAATTAAACATTGGGAAAAATAGAAAAAAAAACAAAACTGACAGTTACATCATAATCCTCATTGCTAACTCTAAGTTTTTCTTGGGAAACAAGTTTTATTAAAAGCCTTCTAATCAGACCATAATCCTCATTGCTAACTCTAAGTTTATCTAAGGAAATTAATTTAAAACCTTTCAGTTACACCATAATCCTCATTGCTAACTCTAAGTTTATCTAAGGAAATTAATTTAAAAACCTTTCAGTTACACCATAATCCTCATTGCTAACTCTAAGTTTATCTAAGGAAATAATTTAAAAACCTTTCAGTTACACCATAATCCTCATTGCTAACTCTAAGTTTACCTAAGGAAACTAGTTAAAAGTAAACCTTCTAGTTACACCATAATCCTCATTGCTAACTCTAAGTTTATCTTAGGAAACTAGTTAAAAATAAACCTTCCAGGTTACACCATAATCCTCATTGCTGGCTCTAAGTTTACCTAAGAAAACTATTTGAAGAAAAAAAGAATTTTTTGCTGTTAAAGTTAAAGATTATCTATTGAATATACGAAAAACGTTTTAACCTTTAAACTTTGGAGAATTTCCACTTTTTGTGATGGGCAGTGTTAAAAAAAACAACAACATATAAATATCAGAATTGTCATAGGAAACATGTGAGAATAATTCTCTTCAGAAAGCTCTCATATACTAAAGGGTCCAAGGTCTCTAGGAACGAGTTTTTGACTAAATAACTCCTCTTTGTATTTGAGAAAAAAACTTACCCGATGGAATCTTGAATCTTACATAACACTTTTCACATTGGACATTCTTCATGAAGCCACTGCAATGTTATGAACTGGGTTTCTATTTTAATATGTGAAAAACTTACTCGGGAGAATCTAAACCTTCCACAACAGATATACTAGCAGTATTTCTCACAGAGGCCCGACATGGCCAGGTGGTTAGGGCGCTCCACTCACAATACGAGGGTCGCGGGCTCGAATCCCAGTCATACCAAACATGCTCGCCCTTTCAG
>NW_013666674.1:16108-19564 GCF_000517525.1 Limulus polyphemus | reverse complement strand
TCCCCTCAGTCACTGTGTAATGTCATAAACTCGGCATTCTGTTGTAGGATGTGAAAATCTTGCCCGGTAGAATCCTAACTCTACCACAACACATTTTATAATAGCTCTTTTCCCCTCAGTCACTGTGTAATGTCATAAACTCGGCATTCTGTTGTAGGATGTGAAAATCTTGCCCGGTATAATCCTAAATCTTCCCCAACACATTTTATAATAGCTCTTTCTCCCACAGTCACTGTGTAATGTCATAAACTCGGCATTCTGTTGTAGGATGTGAAAAACTTACCCGGTATAATCCTAAATCTTCCCCAACACATTTTATAATAGCTCTTTCTCCCACAGTCACTGTGTAATGTCATAAACTCGGCATTCTGTTGTAAGATGTGAAAAACTTACCCGGTAGAATCCTAAATCTTCCACAACACATTTCAGATTGGCAGTCCTTCCTACAGCCTCTGTGATATTATGAACTGGCTCAAGAAATCTGGGATCGACTTCCATATCTGAAAATTTTCCAATATTTAAAATTAACAAAGACTGATTTGATAAATAAGATTATACAAACCCTTATTATGACTTTATTATAAAAGTCAATTTGATGTTTTTCAGTGAATTTGAAACAATTTGTTAACTAGGTTCTCTGTGATATAAAAATAAGAAGAAACATTTTCGTATATTTAAAAATAGAATGTTTTTTTTAAATATTTTTACCAAACATTATTTAATATTTGCCTTTGATTTTTTGATGCAACAAGACAAACCTAAATAAGATTTAAATAGTAATCATCTCAGAATAAAAACGGCATAGGTATATTCAAATGAAGGTATTCCTGTTAGATATTGACTTTAATAGTGCGATTTCCGATAAATTTACCGAGCACACATTTTTCATATCCACACCCGGAACCAATGAAAATAGCGAAGGTAATATTCGAAGTATTTCTGGATTTTATATGCGCTAAAATGTTCGAATAGAAAGAAACTGCCGTTGTACTTGTGACGTCAGTATATGATATATACGATAACAACGAGTTTAAATTGGTCTTTGTTGTACTTGTAGAACGGTTAATGTCTAGAGATAGGTTTAATTACAACCAACTGCAGTATCACGTGGTAGAAGGACAATTAGGTATAAAAATACAGTTCAAAAATGCCAAAGTTAAAACACGTTTGCGTTAAAAAGATAATATTTTCAATTGGAAATATCATGAATGAAAATATTTCTTCATGATTTTATTTTCATTGTTTAGCATTAAGCAATATATAATTGAACATTGTTCGCATTGAAATGTAGAGTAACGCAGCATATATTATTAGACACAATATCCACAATGCATTTTAAAGCTACAGATAAGCAGCGAAATGAAGCATATGATTATTAATAAAAGATTAGATCAATATTCGATCGAACCGAGACGTCCGTTTTGCAATGAAGTTGCTGGTGACAGATAGCGAAAGATTACTTGTAGCTGACAGATAGGCCTCACGTTTTTTTTTGTTTTTTTTTGTAGCCTCACCAAGACATGTCGCTATTGTCTTTAACGTTAAAACGATATTCTTTTCATCACTTTCTTTTGGCGTCGTCCCATGACAAATCACTGGTCTGACAGGGAACAAAATATAGCGCTGACGGTGTCCGTGTTCGCCATTCATAGATAATATCTGTCAAAGGTTTTGTTGGAGTCGTCATAATTCTGTTAACTATGTCAGGACTTGCACATTAAAAGAAAAGCTTACATAAGCTGTGTAGTAAATAAGTTATTAATAACGCATTTTTATAAATAAAAACTTGCTAGATTTGAAATAAATTCTACTCAGTTTATCAGGTTATCTTTCAACTTTGAAATGTTTAATTTTGTTTGTAATTAAACACAAAGATACACAATGGGCTATCTGTGCTCCGCCCAACAAAAGAGTTCTGAAGTTAGGTAGTAGAATAACATTATATGATTATTTATTGATTGTATTAAGTATGATACTAACTAAACTAAAGGGAAAAACGTACTCAAACTACATTGTTAATTTATATCTTTTCTATCTGTTACAGGTCGTACTTAATAAAGGCTTAACTAATGGTAGGCCTAAGACAAATTGACTTACATATTTCGGTGTATACGATTAGAATTCTTTTGTATTGTTACGTCTCTGGTTGTTTGATAATTTCCCGTAAAAATTCTTTCCGAAGAATTTTAGCGATACAAGTCTTTTCTTAAATAAAACTAGTTTATTCTTTCTCAATACAACTTTGCAATACACTTAATTTGCACAGTCACTTTAACTTCAACGCACGCTATAATTCACAACGATTCACGCACTTTACTCACGACTTGACTCAATTATTTGTCTCTATATCTTTCTATCTGCAATTATCCCTCCGCTTTATTTGCCGGCTTATATACTAAAATAGAGGGCGCGTAGAAAAAACTAGATTTCCAGGAAGAGTCATGATCCTTCTAGAAACTCATGATGTGTTATTAGCGTCACGTGACTTCTGCTGTCGTAACAGTATTATTCTGGAAATCCTGTATATAAAGACGTGCTGTTGCAATAAAGATACTAATTTGACTCCAAATGTTTTTTCGGGTCTCTGCTAGTATTCTAATACTTTCGAGTTATTTTGAATACTACAGTTAACTTGGACTAATAAAAATTATAATATTTATATACCAGTTGCTTGCCCTGTTGCAGCGATAAGCAGTCTTGATGTCCACTTGTTTATATTAAAAACACAATCCCCCTTTTACTTATATTTAAGACTTTTGGGGAAAAAATGGATACTAATTATTGCAATAGTAAATAATTAAAAGTAACCAAATAATGTGTTAAAAAACTATAGTAGTAGGTTGCTGGCGCCATTTATCTTCATGTGGTCGGTGGTTCGAAATAATGGAGTGCGTTATCTGCACTGTACATGACAAACAGTTGGTGACAGGATTCAATACTTGGAGGGAGGAAAGCTTGCGTTTAGGCTGGTGCTACAAATTCCTCTAACGTGTAATCATAATTTAGTTTATTCATATGTGTTGCAGGGTGTAAGTTACGGTTAATTTTATAGTTTCTTACATTTATAATATTTACAAGATATAACATGCTGTCGTGATTATTTGTGGATTTGTTTTAGTTACGTGTAGTGTTTTACAAAGTATAAGTTGACATAGTGTAGATTTAATTATTTCTTACATAAATGTTGTTACTTCTCTGTTCGTTTGTTAATTTCCCGTTGAAATTCTTTCCGAGAAACTTCAGCGATACAAGTCCTTTCTTAGATCATGTTAACAATACCAAAATTCACGACAAATGCGAAAGTGGCTAAGGCCCTTTTAAGATATTGTTACGTATCTGCTTGTTTGATAATTTCCGGTAAAAATTCTTTCCGAGAAACTTCAGTGATACAAGTCCATTCTTGATTAAAACTAGTTTATTCTTTCTCGATACAACTTTTTGTAATACACAGAATTT
>NW_013666674.1:3582-15139 GCF_000517525.1 Limulus polyphemus | reverse complement strand
AATAGAAACGATGATAGGGATTGTTTTCAATCTGAAACGTCTGGTGAACCACAACTTTTCACACAAGTAAACTTAATGATTTGGTGAGAGATTTGAGCCTTCCAAAGGATTCTTTAGAGATTTGGGGGTCCAGACTTCTGGCTAAGAACTTACTTTCTCCAGGGACATCATTTTACTGGAACAGAAATCGTGAGAAAGAGTTTATATCATACTTTTCACAAGAAGGTTCACTGGTTTATTGCAACAATACTGCTGAATTAATACCAATGCTAGGAGCTGCAGTCTATGGACCAAGATAATGACGATTGTTCATTGATTCCTCCAAAAGAAGTCTAAAAGGTGTTCTCCTTCACGATGGTAACATATATGCATCTGTTTCTATTGCACATTCGGTTCACTTGAAGGAAGCGTACGAAAATCTCGAACTTCTTTATTAGGTCAAATGCAAAGAACATGGTTGGCTACTTTGTGGAGACTTAAAAGTTTTTAGTATGCTGTTGGGTCAGCAATCTGGTTATACAAAGTTTCCATGTTTTTTTGTGTGAATGGGGCAGCAGAGTACGAAATCAGCATTGGATAAAGAAGCAATGGCCACGCAGAGTCACCCTGTTACCAGGATCGAAAAACATTAAACGTGAAAGTTTGGTTGACACAAAGAAAGTCCTATTACCTCTACTACACATAAAACTGGACTTGATGAAGCAGTTTGTAAAGGCCTTAGACAGTGATGGCGACTGTTTCAAGTATCTATGTGGGAAATTCCCAGCTCTTTCAGGAGCGAAACATAAGGAAAGGATTTTTGTTGGGCCTCAGATTAGGAAATTGACTTCGGATGAACAGTTCGAAAGGATAATGAGAAAAGTTGAAAGAGAAGCGTGAATTGCCTGTAAAAATGTTATTTTTAGGAAACAACACGCCCCCAAATTACAAAAATATTGTCAATAACATGCTCGATACATTCATGGAGTTGGGTTGTAATATGAGCTTGATAGTTAATTTCTTACACTCACATATTGACTACTTCTCTGAAAATCTCGCTGTTCTCAGCGAAAAACAAAGGGAAAGGTTTCATGAAGACATCAGGGAAATGGAGAAAAGGTATGAGGAAAGGTGGAACATCAGCATGGTGGCTGATTACTGCAGGACATTGAAACGAAATACTCCAGACGCAATAATTAAAAGAAAGATTACAACACGTAGTTTTGAAACTAAAAGACGTAGATTTCAGAAAAAAAAATCAGGATGAATGAGGATGCATATTTGTTTGACATCAATGTTCTTCCCTTTTCTTCAGTTTGTTTGTACTTTTTTTAACAAACGTATTTATAAAAAATGTTCATTGTGGTAAATGAAATAATAATTTGATCTAAGTAAGAAATTTTTCTTGTTCTCGATTTGTAAAAAATCCTTACGTATATTATTTTCGAAATCTGCGTAGCTCAATTATGGAAAATCCGTTATTAAAACCAAAACTACTTTTATAAAATTGAAATTCACAGGTCTGTGTTAGAGATTACTGATACGAATGAAACTATAGCGTTGTATAAAGAGGATTTCTTATTATTATCTCTGGCTAGTGAGTTAAATAAATAGAAAGGATTCCTCTCGTGTTAATCGCACCAGAGTTATGTTCTAGATTAGAGTATAACGTAAAATATAAGAGATAACTAACATACTTCTTCCTTAATGCGTCTTTAGTTAGTTCTTCCACGTGTTTTATTCTCTAGCTTTTGAGATTTACAAAGAAAACCGTTAGGAGTTTGAGTTAAACTATTTTTATAATAAAAATCTAACATAGAGAAACTGTAGAAATGTCACGTTGTGAAAACATTATTCAGGGTCCAGATGTTTTCTAGATCACCAACTTTTTTATTTAGAGTCCAAATGTTATCGAAACCACTAAGCTGTTTTCACAGTTTAAAGAATCCAACTTAAGAAAAGTCTAATCAGATGTTTTTAAAACTTTTATTTTATTGTAAGTGCCTTTAAAAAATGAAGCTTTAAGTTTTTTGTTGCCCAATTAACAGATAAACAATTGTCATGGTCTTAGGCTTTTTAAATACAAAATAAAAACCAAAAGCCACATGTATGAATATATCATAACTGAGCTGAAACTGGTAAATTTTGGAAATTCTGAAGGGGAACACCTTTCTTTATGCTGGTACAAAATTCAACGCACGTGGCAGTGCTCTAGAGGAACACATTTAATTAATATGCCACACTACTTTAACAGTACACAAACACGAACACATTTCAGTAACATGCCGCAGTACTTTAACAGTACACAAAAACGAACACATTTAATTAATATGCCACACTACTTTAACAGTACACAAACACGAACACATTTCAGTAACATGCCGCAGTACTTTAACAGTACACAAAACGAACACATTTCATTAATATGCCACACTACTTTAACAGTATACAAAAACGAACACATTTCATTAATATGCCACGCTACTTTAACAGTACACAAACACAAACATACTTCATTAATATGCCACACTACTTTAACAGTACACAAACACGAACACATTTCATTAATATGCCACACTACTTTAACAGTACACAAGCAGAAACATACTTCATTAATATGCCACACTACTTTAACAGTACACAAAAACGAACACATTTCTTAATATGCCACACTACTTTAACAGTACACAAACACGAACACATTTCAGTAACATGCCGCAGTACTTTAACAGTACACAAAAACGAACACATTTCATTAATATGCCACACTACTTTAACAGTACACAAGCAGAAACATACTTCATTAATATGCCACATTACTTAAACAGTACACAAAAACGAACACATTTAATTAATATGCCACACTACTTTAACAGTACACAAACACGAACACATTTCATTAATATGCCACACTACTTTAACAGTACACAAACAGAAACATACTTCATTAATATGCCACACTACTTTAACAGTACACAAAAACGAACACATTTCTTAATATGCCACACCTCTTTAACAGTACACAAACACGAACACATTTCAGTAACATGCCGCAGTACTTTAACAGTACACAAACAGAAACATACTTCATTAATATGCCACACTACTTTAACAGTACACAAACACGAACACATTTCAGTAACATGCCACACTGCTTTAACAGTACACAAACAGAAACATACTTCATTAATATGCCACACTACTTTAACAGTACACAAAAACGAACACATTTCATTAATATGCCACACTACTTTAACAGTACACAAACAGAAACATACTTCATTAATATGCCACATTACTTTAACAGTACACAAACACGAACACATTTCAGTAACATGCCACACTACTTTAACAGTACACAAACACGAACACATTTCAGTAACATGACGCACTACTTTAAAAGTACGCAAACACGAACACATCTCAGTAATATGCCACATTACTTTAACTGTACACAAACACATTTCAGTAACATGGCACATAACTTTAAAAGGACACAAACATTGCTATTAAAATTCATTACTTCCATAAACAAATTTAAAAGATTTTTGAATAATATATATATATTTATATATATTAAAAATTTCTAATCAAAAGTAAGCTAACTGCACAAATCAGAACTGAAAGTTAACCTATAAATGTCATGAAGCCAGTTCTATAGAACAAACTAACAAAAGGCGCGTAATAAAATCTATAATTTAAGTAAGGCATTTTCGGCTGTAATTCCAATACTATCACGAGGTTTGTCAATTTACGAGGTTAAAATTAATCATAAACTCATATACTAAACTAACAATGCAAAATTCGTAATTATTCCCACATTCTAACCGTAATATTTAATACTCGAGGGAGGGGAGGTTGGGCTTGGTGACTACGTAAAAGTTAGGAGTGTTGTATCGTCATTGGTATATCTAATGCTAGTGGTTAACTAGGTCGTGCAGTCCAAAAATAATAGGATTATTTATTATCTTTATTTAATAATTTTAACTCCTCCAAAAAAAAAATAATGATTAAATTGGATAGTTTCGCTCTGCTACCATTTTCCATTCAACAATTCCACTCTTTCATAGATCTCTGATGCTCCACAATGTGAGGAAAACGATTGTTTCAAAAGTCTTAGTAAGTTGGACATGTAACTGGTCATGAGGTGATGTAGAGAAGAAGGTGAGATACTTTATCCACTAGAGAGGAATATATATACTCTGAAAGCGTTACTGGATAAAGAATGCAGTGTATGCATTATAATAATGTCAACAAAGTTCTACGTAACCACCAAAACCCCAATCTCTCATGTATAAGCACGTTTAAAATGTGAGAATAAATACATCATATCGATTGTCTGTTTCTGAAACTCGCACAAAGCTACTTAAGGGCTAGCCAACCATAATGTTAAATAGCTAGACTAGAGCAAAACATCCACTTAACACCATAATGTTAAATAGCTAGACTAGAGCAAAACATCCACTTAACACCATAATGTTAAATAGCTAGACTAGAGCAAAACATCCACTTAACAGCAAACATCGCCAACTCTTAGGTTACTCTAATTAAATAGGGGGGTTTAACTGTCATTCTTCTTATATCGACTCCAAAGTGCTTTGGATCCTCAGATTCACAGTTCAGTACGCTAAAAGTTTAGCCACGCCCGGCTTTAGGTCATATCGCACAGTTATCGTAGAGTTTGTATAAAACTAGTCAAATGGAATAACTGTAATGCACTGGTAACGAGAACCTTGTTTATATTTGGTCAAAAATAATATGGTATACATGTTAAGTGCAAGTATTTGATGGAAAATAATTTCATGATTAATAAACATGTTGGGGATTAGGCTACGCAGTTATTAGCAGAACGAAAGTGTTAAGCTTTATTAATGTGGAAAAAGTTATTATGATTAGATAGATATAAAAAAAATCATTGTACAACTTAACCAGCTTGGATAAACATGCTATGATTAAATGGGTACAGATAAGAGTATTAGAAATTATCTGTATATTTACAATTACACTGGTGTGGGAGAACATCGAAACATATGTAGAGTCTTTTTTAGAGCAAGTCCTTGATTTTAATTACTACGATTTTAATGATTTTAACGATGTATTCCTTTTAATTGTAAATGTGTGTTTTACACAAGTGTTTGTTTTAAATCATTTAAGTTATCTGCTCTTAAAATATATTTCATAAAACTTGTAAAAACTGAAAGCTGTGACTTACACAATGTATAGAAAATGTCCGGGAAACATGGATATAGACATATGTTTTACAGTAAAGAATGTCCAGGATTAAGAATCTATAAATTAGGAACCGTTGGAACTACAAAATAGATACTGAAAAATCGGAATTAGTGGAAAGACAAGAGGAGGATAGTAATTGATAACCAAACAAACATCAAAGTAAGAACGAGAAAAGAAATGTAAGTTCCAAAGTGACGTTCATCGAAATAAGTACAAGTAGACTGAAACCGTTCGAACAATAAAGTAAGACCTGGTGTATCAAGAACCAAGACCTGATGTATCAATAACCAAGACCTGATGTATAAAGAACCAAGACCTGGTATATCAAGAACCAAGACCTGATGTATCAATAACCAAGACCTGATGTATCAAGAACCAAGACCTGATGTATCGAGAACCAAGACCTGGTGTATCAAGAACCAAGACCTGATGTATCAAGAACCAAGACCTGGTGTATCAATAACCAAGACCTGATGTATAAGAACCAAGACCTGTGTATATCAAGAACCAAGACCTGATGTATCAATAACCAAGACCTGATGTATCAAGAACCAAAGAAGAGCAAAGTAAAGGTCAGTGACTTGAGTGAACAATAAAACAACAAAGTGGGGACAAGAAACTTACAAACCAAATAGAAAAAATATTCAGAAACCCATTAACCCAATAGATATAATAACATAAGGATCATTAGCTTAGAAACTTAATGGGCCAACAGAGTAAAGTTCAGTAACTCGGGAACCCACTACAATAATAACATAAGGATCATTAGCTTAGAAACTTAATGGGCCAACAAAGTAAAGTTCAGTAACTCGGGAACCCACTACAATAATAACATAGGAATCATTAGCTTAGAAACTTAATGGACCAACAAAGTAAAGTTCAGTAACTCGGGAACCCACTACAATAATAACATAAGGATCATTAGCTTAGAAACTTAATGAGCCAACAAAGTAAACATCAATAACTTGGTAACCCAATGGAACAATAAAGTAAATATTTTTAACTCGAGAACCCAATGGAACAATAAAATAAAGATTTTTAACTCGAGAACCCAATGGAACAATAAAATAATGATAATTAATTCGGGAACTCAATGGAACTTTAAAGTAAAGATTCTTAAACTGGGAATTTATGGAACAATATAGTAAGAATTCTTAACGCGGAATTCAGTGGAATAATAAAATAAAATTTCATAACTCGGGAACTCAATGGAACAATAAAGTAAAAATTCTTGACTTGGGAACTCAACGGAACTACAAAGAAAGGATAATTAATTTGGGAACGCAGTATGGTAACTAAGCATGATCTAATAATGCTAGAAATAATGTAACACTGACTCCAAATCCAAATAGAACAGATAACTAAGGATGGATGATTTTAAGAACCGAAATATGAAAATCAATAATTCGGAAACCAGAAAAGTGTGAACCAATAAATTGAGAAGTAAATGAATCAATTAATGAAGTCCACTAACTCAGGAATAACGTTTTAACATGGTATGGCTCAGTAGTAACTGTTAGAACAGTTGTGAGATAGCGAATTTTACTTTATTTTGTTATGTTTTCGTTTACCATTCATTTATTATTCCTTCTACCGTTTAGTTCATATATGAATTTTTAGCAATACTAAAGCTAGAACTTACTTTCTATATAGTAGGAAACTGGCACAAGCTTCCCCTTAATAAAAAGCCTTCTTTGGTCTTGCAAACGAGTTATTTCACGAGATGCAATTAGAACGAATTATTGGTAATTATTGCTCGATATTGTTCTTGAAATTGAGAAGTTTAATTTTGTAACATTTGTGTTATTCTCTGGTGAATTTGGATTTTTTTTCTTCTTCTGGTTCTTTTTCATAATTTCGTTGATAAGTATTAAAATCAATAACATTGATATTTATGTTGTATTGTTTATTAACACTTGTACCTAGTCCTTGCCAAGCAAGATTTACTAATCGTTCTTTATTGTAAGTTATAAAATTTGTTTTCTAGTTGTTTGAAAATGTTATTTTGAATTTCTGCTGTAATATTTTAATATTGTGTTGTTGTTTTTTTTGTTTGTTTAACCCTGGTTGTAGCAACGTTTTGTTTAGACGTCCAGTGAAACAGGAACCAAATAGAAAATGAATTGAGAACCAGTAACTCGTTAACCAATTTTAATACTCTGTAGCTCAATCACTTGGGAACTATAGGAAATAGTAGACAACAAAGATTAAAAACTAGTAAACTGGCAAGGTCTCATGAATAGACTATAATGAACGAAACATTCAGATATCACAGGTATAACAACATATGGACCAGTAAGTTAGAAAATAGTGAATGTCAGTAGATTCGCATCAAATAAAAAAGTGAGAAATCAGATTTCATGAGCTATTAGAACAAGAAAGGAAGGAACTGCTAGAATATGAAACGGAGAGCTAGTAAAGAAGAAAACGTAAAGGAACCACGAAATTTAGTAAACAAATTCAACAAAGACGTTTCATCTAATAAGTCAGTAAACAATCGGAATGATGTTCAGTAATTCTTTACCAAATTTTTAAAAAAAGTAAGATAACTCGGTAACCAATCGGAACAATAAAATAAAATACACTAACTTGATAACCAAATATAACATAGTGAGATACACCAACGCGGTAACCAGTGGAACAACAAAGGAGGTCTATTAACCAATAAGAATACTGAAAGATGTTGTAATATTGGGCAAATAAATCAATAAATTGGGGACTGTTGGAACAATAAAATAAATGAAAGAATAGAGAATCAGAGAAATAAAAAACAGGACTTTGGTAAAGAACCTGTGAAAATTAAATATGGAGCAACAAAAATGATAATAGAGAATCAGAGAAATAAAAAACAGGACTTGTGGGTTAAGAACCGATGAAAATTAAATATGGAGCAACAGAAATGATAATAGAGAATCAGAGAAATAAAAAACAGGACTTGTGGGTTAAGAACCGATGAAAATTAAATATGGAGCAACAAAAATGATAATAGAGAATCAGAGAAATAAAAACAGGACTTGTGGGTTAAGAACCGATGAAAATTAAATATGGAGCAACAAAAATGATAATACGAAAACGGAAACCAGTAAAATAACTTTTCAGAGCTAACAGATTCAGGTTGGTTTGTTTGTAATTTTTCATGCAGAGCTAAATTAAGGGTTAGATGCGCAGCAACAGGATAGTTACTTATGATCAACAGAAGACTCTTTGGCTACTCTCGTCTGACCTAATATTGATAATTGACCGTTACTTTTATATAAAACCCACAGTGCGGACCGCGTTTTTCTGTCAAGGGATTACGAAACATAAACTATGTTGATTGGTCCGTTTCAACATAGAATAAAGTAAATATTCATATTGATATCCTTCTTGAATATGTTACGCACTATTGTCTGGGATATCTAGACGGCTTTTTCCATGACCTTTGTGTTCATGAATTCTCACCTACTACAAAATGCCGCAAGTTGCTTATTACGGCTGAAGTTCGACTTGTTTCGGTCTATTACTGGATGGTCCTGGTGCCCAATTTGTTCCATATTCATTTTTTTTAGTTCAACAGTTATCCTTCTCTTAGAAATTCTAACCCTGTTCCCGATCTGAACATAAATTTTTGATCTGAGTATTTGCGTCGAAAAATACTGTTACATTACTCCTCCCAGAAATTACCAGTTTTTAGTGGTATTGCAGTCGTCAAAAGATTTCAAAGTGTAGTTGTGATACATTCCGTTTTATATCGGCTGTGGATGTCACGTTGTCTTGTTGATTCAAAATGGTTTTAATATAACGTGCTCAATCTTCTATACTTAATAAATTATACAGCATGACACTTCACTGTTTTACATCTTCATATAGCAAATTAAACTATACTATAGTCCACTCACGACATTACATAAATCTACACTTCTCTACTCTACGTATTGGTCCATTAATCTTTAAACTATACTATTCCACTCACTACATTACATAACTCTACACTTCTCTACTCTACGTTTTGATCCATTAAACTTTAAACTATACTCTCGTCCACTCACGACATTACATAACTCTACACTTCTCTACTCTACGTTTTGATCCATTAAACTTTAAACTATACTATATTCCACTCACTGCATTACATAAAGCTACACTTCTCTACTCTACGTTTTGATCCATTAAACTTTAAACTATACTATATTCCACTCACTACATTACATAACTCTACACTTCTCTACTCTACGTTTTGATCCATTAAACTTTAAACTATACTATATTCCACTCACTGCATTACATAAAGCTACACTACTCTACGGTTTGATCCATTAAACTTTAAACTATACTATATTCCACTCACTGCATTACATAAAGCTACACTTCTCTACGTTTTGATCCATTAAACTTTAAAGTATTTCGTATCACATTACCACTTTCAACTTATTAAAGTATATAACGTTACAATTCCACGCTTTTCATTATCGTATAGTAAACTACACTACACCGTTTTTTAACCTTAGGGGGGGGGGCGAGGGTCTGTGTGTCTGTATGTGTTTCCGCGCACGTATCTCGAAATCTAATAGACCGATGTACACGAAAATTTTAGACAAGATGGGAAGTCAGTATGGAACAGTCATCCCCAGTTTTGGTTAGGGTCCAAATCCAGATCCGGATTCTGGATCACTTTGAATATTTTTTTTATAATTTAGAGATGGGGCATTTTCGCGGTTTTGGGTTAATAATTCTGTAAAGTGTGTAACAAGTTTCATGGGCACGTTAAGGTTGAGACTCCTTATCACACTACAGAAAATGATCCAGATCGTTTATAATTCTGGATTTTAGAAGAACTGTCTGCGTTTTCGAAGTTGAAATTTGACGTTATTCAATATAAACGCATGCAATGTCGATTAGGTTCAGCAGGGCGAGAGTATGTAATCTCTCTGATTGCTCTTGTTGCTTACTGCAATAGTTAATTTTACACTTCTCTTCTTTATGTCTTGATACACCAAATTATGTTGATCTACACTACGTTGCATAACTTTACAATTTACTACTTTGCGTATTCCTAGGTTAAATTACATCATAATACGTGTCATAACAATACACCTAGCCACAACAGACATTGAATCAGTGAACTACAGTGTACTGCATATATATTATAAACTATATAAATTTGCACTCTTTAATGATACAATATAGTTTTCTTCTTTGCAAAACTCTGATCTTCGCCGAACAAGGACAGGAAGTCTGAAGCTTTAATTATAATAAATATGTTGTTGCAGATTTAATAAATAACTATTAGACCGTATGGAGGACTAAATTCATAATATTTATGCCTTAAAACCTAAATAATGTCCTCAGTAACTCTAAGTTTAATATTTAAAAGTTAACAGAAAACATTTTGGTATTCATTTTATCATTAACACCACATAGCAAAACATAAAAATTTAATATATTGTAATTTTGCTCAATACATAAAACAATAGGGTTTGAGAATACGCTGTTCATTTGTTCCAAATCCGTCAGTTTTTTTTGTTTGCTTGTTTGAATTTCACGTAAAGCTACACAAGGGCTATCTACACTAGTCGTCTCTAATTTAACAGTGTAATACTAGAGGGAAGGCAGCTAGTTATCACCACCCACCGCCAACTCTTGGCCTACTCTTTTACTAACGAATAGTGAACTGACCGTCACTTTATAACGCCCCAAGACTGAAAGGGTGAATATGTTTGGTGTGACGGGGATTCAAACTCGTTACCAGCAGATTACGAGTCGAGCGCTCCAACCACTTGACCATGACGGACCGAAATCCGTCAGATATAATATTGTTAATTTTGCCTATTAAGCTTAAATTAAAGTATACGACTCAGTTAGTAACAAAAATACAGATATTTAATTTAATAAACAATTGTTTGTTCACAAAAGAAACACTTTAGAACACAACTCCAGCGCTATTGACAGGATCAAAAGCGCTAGAACCTTTTCAGGTCCAACCCTTTCTTGATATTATTCAAGTTATTCCTATAAAACACTGAAATATATGATACAGTAGTACTTAGTTGCTTTGTATCAACAATAATAATAGGATGTAATAAGTAGTATTTAACTGCTTCGTGTCAACACTAATAATAGGATGTAATATGTACTACTTAATTGCTTTTTATCAACAATAATAATAGGATGTAATAAGTAGTACTTAATTGCTTTACATCAACAATAATAATATGATGTAATAAGTAGTACTTATGTTGCCTTGTATCAACAATAATAATAAGATGTAATAAGTAGTACTTAGTTGCCTTGTATCAACAATAATAATAAGATGTAATAAGTAGTACTTAGTTGCCTTGTATCGACAATAATAATAGGATGTAATAAG
>NW_013666674.1:0-2583 GCF_000517525.1 Limulus polyphemus | reverse complement strand
CATCTTATGTTGACTACATTTATTGGTATCATATCTTAGCAACTATTGGAGAGTTTCTCGTTGGCTCTTCTGGTACACAGATTCTTATCTTGCGCCCTCTATACATAACTTCACGCAAAACCTTCGAGTCTGTGTTGGTTCTTTATGGAAAAAGCAGCGGAAGAGGTGTAGTTATTTGCAGAGGAGAATGTTTTCCGACATAACATAATTCAACTTACAAAACTCAATGACATCATCGTATTTTAGCAGCATTAATTCTTACCTTTACCTACGCTTTCCTTGTCACGTAATCTTACATGTGTAACATGCAGACGGACACATGATGGTTTAAACACGTATGTATAAATGATGATACTTAACTGTATATAACTAGAATTAATATTATTAGAAGAACACGTAGATTCAAGAAATCAATTTAACACAAAGTTACGATACCCTATAACCCGGGCACTTTCGAAAGGTAGACCTTTCTTCTTCAAGGGACATTTACAAATAAGTAATAAAATCACAGCAAAAAAATGACGCTGTTATACATGTTATTATATATTTACAGCAAACATGTACATAGTGTATATCTCAAAAAACTAACAAAAAAGAATGCTACGCAGAAGATAGATTGTTTGGTTTGTTTGGAATTAAGCACAAAGCTACACAATGGGCTGTCTGTGTTCTGCTCACCACGGGTATCGAAACCCGGTTTCTAGTGTTGTAAGTCCGCAGACATACCGCTGTGCCATTGGGGGGCACATAAGATAGGAAATGTATATTGATATGTAAGCTTTCCTATTCATTACCAGTTAAGTGAACAAGATGCAGTACCAAGATATGTTGGAACTATTCTATACCAAGAAGTGATTCTAGAATGCCATACCAATGATTACAGACAAGAAACAATAGGAATAAATGTACATAAGATGTAACATCAATAATTATCATAAGCTACAACAACTGCTGACAAAACATTAATGTTCTCAAGAGGTAATAACTCTATATTATCAATATATAATACCAATAAATGTTTTAACGATGCGTTACAAATAAATTTTATCAACATATAATAATTACAAATGTTGAAAAAATCCAATACAAATACCTATTGACAAGATGTAGAGGCAATTAATGTTAGCAAGTTTTGAACTTAAAGAATCAGTGTTATAAATATAAAATATCAATAAATGTAGTCAACATAAGATGAACAACAATACCAATGACTTCTGACAAGATATGATACCAATAAATGTTAATGAACAACAATACCAATAACTTTTGAAGAGATATGATACCAATAAATATAGTCAACATAAGACGAACAACAATACCGATAACTTTTGACCTTGGTATCAATAATAATAATAGGATGTAATAAGTAGTACTTAGTTGCTTAGTATGAACAATAATAATAGGCTGTAATATGTAGTACTCAGTAATCTCCTCATGAGATGCTAAAACAATAAGATTGTAATAATACAATGTAGCTTAGTTTATTTTTAACAATTACCAGTAAAAACCATATTTCAGAATGCATAACGTTCACAGTATTTATCTTATTCGGAACGATCTTTTCGTTTCTTTTATATGTTCCCAACACTTACCGTAGTTTTCCGACCGTCCAGTTTTCATAACATCATCAGTTAGTATTATCACGAGGGTCAGAGTTGTCGCTACCCAAGAATATAGCTTGGTCATTTCTCCTTAAATCAGATAATTTTCCAGTGAGATAAATTGAGTAGACAGATAGGTCATTTAAGATACAAACATTTTTAACGTTAACCTCTGCACATCAATCGTGCTTCTGTGTACGCAAGTTTTGAGGAGAACTATAGCCTTGGTATCAATAATAATAATAGGATGTAATAAGTAGTACTTAGTTGCTTTATATTAACAATAATAATAGGATGTAATAAGTAGTACTTAGTTGCTTGGTATCAATAATAATAATAGGATGTAATAAGTAGTACTTAGTTGCCTTGTATCAACAATAATAATAGGATGTAATAAGTAGTACTTAGTTGAATAGGATGTAATAAGTAGTACTTAGTTGCTTCGTATCAACAATAATAATAGGATGTAATAAGTAATACTTAGTTGCCTTGGTATCAACAATAATAATAGGATGTAATAAGTAGTACTTAGTTGATTATTGTTGATACGAAGCAACTAAGTACTACTTATTACATCCTATTATTATTGTTGATACGAAGCAACTAAGTACTACTTATTACATCCTATTATTATTGTTGATACAAGGCAACTAAGTACTACTTATTACATCCTATTATTATCGTTGATACGAAGCAACTAAGTACTATTTATTACATCCTATTATTATTGTTGATATAAAGCAACTAAGTACTACTTATTACATCCTATTATTATCGTTGATACGAAGCAACTAAGTACTATTTATTACATCCTATTATTATTGTTGATATAAAGCAACTAAGTACTACTTATTACATCCTATTATTATCGTTGATACGAAGCAACTAAGTACTATTTATTACATCCTATTATTATTGTTGATATAAAGCAACTAAGTACTACTTATTACATCCTATTATTATCGTTGATACGAAGCAACTA
>NW_013666673.1:337945-350483 GCF_000517525.1 Limulus polyphemus | reverse complement strand
TTTTTCTTCATTACCCATTTAAGCCGTCTCCAGCCATCATTAGTCTCAAAGTGGGTTCCTCGTCATCGAACATGGTGGTAAGCTCACCAATTCTTAAAATGCCATACTTCAACAAACCATTCATTGTTCAGGCTGATGCTTCAGACATTGGAATTGGGGCAGTACTCTTGTAAGAACATGAAGATGGATTGTTTCCAGTAACATATACTAGTATAAAGATGTTAAATAGTGAGAAGAACTATTCAATGATTGAACGAGAGTGTCTGGCCATTATATTTGCCATTTGGAAATTCCAGAACTATCTATATGGGAAGGAGTTCATCATCCAGACAGACCATCAACCACTTGCATACATTCAAAGTAGCAAGATCGACAGTGCAAGGATCATGAGGTGGTCATTGTACCTTTTGAACTACATGTTCCGCGTTGAAGCTGTCAAGGGGACTGTAAATGTTCAAACAGACTTTGTGTATGAACTAAGAACAGTCTTTGTATATAGTAATAAAACATTTTTTAAATATTTTATCTTGAAGAAGGGTTTATATCATGATATCAAAGATTGTTTGGTTTAGATATCAGTGATTAATTTATTTTTGTGAGTGAATATATTATTATTATTCAGTTTTGTTTTAATAAGAGTTGGAAGCAGACGATTGTAGGAAGTTTTGTTAATAATACATTGACATTGAGAATATAGAAGGTGGACAGACGATTAAGTGATAAAGATATAAATAGCATGAGATGAGCAGGAACAGCAGACAGATAATAGCAAAAGAGAATAAAGTTGGTGGGAAGTTAACTACCATAGAAGTGATAGGCCTAACGATTGACATAGGTCTAACGTTTAATATGTTACAGTGAAACTAACAGTAGAAAAGAAGATAAGAAAAATAATTTTATTCCATCAAAGCCTGGTTTTAAAGTAATCGAATCAGCCTGAGTGCAATTTGACAAATAGAACAGAGAATCTTCAAAAGAAAGAAGACCAAATGATTATGGTAATCCGCACCACAATTGTAAGTGAATCACAGAGAATACTAGTGCGATAGAAATAGAGAAGATAGTTTGGCTTGTCAACTGAAATTCTAAAGTAATTGAATAGGCCTCAGTGAATATTTGAAAAGTAGGAAAGAACTACATATATAGTATTAATGATATGTCCATAATATCTATAGTGTTGAAGAATTTATTTTATATAGGTTAACTTGTTCTAAATATATATATAAGTTATTTTGAAAACAAGTGAAGTGCATGCTGTTTATTCATCACTGAATTTATCGCTAACAAGTCACCTACTGTGGAATATTCCTAAGCCCAACAACAACATAATATATATTTATACTATTAAGAAACATAACTAAAAGCTTTTCAATTTGACAATTGGCAAAAAGGAAAATTATATATACACATGCTTTATTTTAAATTCTGACACATACGGATAACAACAGTTTCCAGCTTCAGATTCTTGAATGAATGTTTGCCAAGTACACCATTCCAGTTTATTTGTCATGCCAATGGATTGGCAATAATGCGATACACAGTTTCTTTTCCAGATGGGTAATGAATGAAAGGCCATGTCATCATGTTTGTTGACTCGCATTCAAAATTTTATTGAACTATTATTTCATGAATTTGTCTTTAGTTTGCTCAAAATTTCGTATTTTTTAAAGAGTAAAATCCATCTTAGTTACTAAGCTTGGTAATTTATAGTTGAATTCTATGATATTGATGTTGTCATTTATGATTTTTTTAGTTATTCACCTGTATATATATAAACCTAAAAAAAATATTTTACTTCATATCCTCCATGTGCCAATTTTAAAAGGCTTAGCAACCCATGTCAAGCAGCAACGAAGTACAAATGTCGTAACTAGAAGAGACAATTGTTTGCTTTACTTCTTTATTTACTGTTCTATGTTTAAGAAAAATAAATTTAAGAACTTATTTCTAAATAGCAATAACCTATATACATATATGATGTATAATAATTGCTATGTGACTGTATTTAACAAAATGATAGTCTACTAAAACACAGCCAAGACAGGTCACTTTGTAAAGACTAATGGTAACATGAGTGCACATGCGCCACGTTATTGTAACTTCTGTATTGTTAGCCAGGCATGGCTTAAAGGTCAATATAATAAAAATAATAAATATATATAAATGCATAATGTTATGATATTTAAGCTATTTAGTCTAAACATTTATGTTTTCATGTTATAATATGTAGTCATTCTGGAATGAAAAAGGCATAATTTGTATTTATTTCCTAATTTTTTATGGTGGTTACGAGATCAGTTAAATTGACCAAACCCGTACAGAGATTTGTTACTGAAAATAACAGATAAAATATGAAGTTTTTTCTTAAGAAGTGCTTGTTAACTATCTGCACATTATAAAGATTTCACATGTGAAAGTTGAAAATTTTGTGTTGCACAAAAGTATTTTTAATGTTAAAATGAGAGTTACTTTGCATGTTTGATAGGCAACATACGAAAAGAAAAAAAAAAGAATGAGAAAAACTTTGCTTTGCAAACCTTAAGACTTAATAAAAAAAAGAGTTATATTTTGCACATGAAAGCATTGTAATGTTTACTGATAATCTGCCAAATTTCGTTAACATAGCATGAAAACTATAACAAGCACAAACTGGTTACGAGGTCAGTCTGAGGGACTGAGCCCATGCTGAAAGAGTTAATGCCCTTGTTATTCCCAAGTGAGCTACCTGAAATTAAAAAGATTCTCTAAGATTTGCATTTTACAAATAATCTAGAACTACATACTATTGCAATAAACATATGTAACACTTTATTAATCAAATAGATTTCTACATTTGCTTCTCTAATAGTTTTATGATCTTTATGTCATCTATTTCACAAGTAGAAAAGCTTACTATATATCTCTTCAAATCCACATTATCTCTTAAGTTTTCCTTCAATGGTATCCATAGTTTGAAAGCTGGAAATTGGAAAAGAGACATCTTCAGGCAGCTCTGCACTTTGAACTCGGGCGTTGCTTGTCAGATGGCAAAGAATTTGGTTTAGTAGCAAAATATGTAGCATTTGTTGCTGTTGCATTTTTTTTCCATCATATGCAAAAGATGTCCCTCAGTGGCTAAACAAGCAAAAAACAAAATCTGAATGAACACAACATATTTTAATACCACACAATCAACAAATGTCAATTTTAACATTTACCAGCATACCTTTGAGTCACTGTCTGATGAAACTTAAAATCATTTATGCAGATTGAGTTGGGTGTCAATATCCATCATAAAAATTATATTTTAACACAAGGAGCACGTTTTAAAAGCATGATGTACATATTACAAACACTTAAATATAATTTCCACTACGTGGAAATTCATCAAGATTTCCAATTGGCCCAGCTGATGTTTGTTTTGATATTTGTTTGAAGAACTCCTTGATGTTCTTAGTTTCAGGTGATGAAGTTTGTGCTGAATAACATATTAAAAATAATTTTTCATTTGTAGGGCAAAAGTTTTGTAGTTAAACTAGTAAAAGATAAATTAATTCAAGTAACAAAAATTTAATAATTCTATAGAAATATTTATGAAAATATAAATACTAAGACAATGTACAATAAAGTGTGAAGTATTAATTATTTTTAATAGTTATTATACTGGATGAGTATACTCTCAGTTCTCCCTGATGTGGCTGCTTCTGACAGTTCATTTCCAAATGCAAAACAAAATGACACCTCTGCTCCAAGGGCATACTTAATTAATGCTGTATTTTATATGGAATATAATATATACAATGCTTACTGATTTTAGAAGCAAAAATATCTATATTTCTTTGTGTGTTTATCCCCCCTCAATCACATTATCTGGATGAATACGTATAATAATATGAACAATTTATGACGTACGAAGACTTGGAAGTTATAATCTTATGTAGAAGATTGCCAACACCTCTTATCTCTTTCATGTAATCAGGCTTTATCCTTTAAATATAGATGCTTTTGTACATAATTCTAAGGGACACCACATTAAGTCATAAATGAACTAATAAGGGTTGGCTGTTCAAGGATAATTGTGATGTGGAAGTATTAGGGAACAGTTTAATGTAAGATCAAACATTTTCTTTACATTATAAAAAATCTACTAGTTCTAGAAATGTACTTTACATTCACTTCTGTTTAGGCCTGTTAGGTGTTTCTTCTTCAGTTTGCAAATCTGAAATAACTACTGCTCGAGGAAGCTCTAGTCAAACTGATTCATATGTATCTGAAGTATAAAGTTGTGTCAATTATATTTAAATATTACTTTTTGTACACATTTAAAACTTTCAAACATATGCAAAATATACAATGTAACAATATATATTTATGCAGAATGATACCTTTACTTGAAGAAATACATATTATGGATAGTTTGTAAACTGATATATCCTTAAAATTTATTTTACAGTTCCAAACTATGCCATAATACACCACCTCTTAAACTGTAATCTAAAATAACTATGTAATTAAAGAATGAAGAGTTGTATTTTATAAACAGGAATATCTACATGCAGAATAAAGTATGCGAACATCATACTCTCTCCAGTCAGCAGTGGGTTCTTCATTATTCTTTACAGCTATTTTTAATCTGTCCTGCCTGCAGTAGGTACGCCATACACACACACACACCTCCCTCTACCCAAGACTGTGGTACAATATACCTAATTTTTTCAGTAAACTCCACAATATAAAACATCCTAATGGAATGTTCAAAGAATATTTTGTTGTGATAAGACAAACCAAAAATATTAAATCCACTCTTTTCTCAGTAAATACCTAATTACAATAGCAACCCATCTACATCACAAAGTTAGGTCTCAATATAGTACAGTTGTATAGTCCTATTTATCAATATAGTTTTTCTATATCAAATGATAAATAATCAAATTGTAAACACACTATTACTTCACATCTCCATGTAACAAAGGAATTGCTACAAATATCTTGCCAAAAAGAGAAGAACACATTTGTCAACAACTTCTAATCTAGCATAATGTAATCTTTGTGAAATGTTTCCTACAAGATACACACTCAGAAAGCTAGAATCCAATGGATACTGAAAAAACAATTTCTTGTGCATAAACCTCATATAAACTAAATAAGTTACATCATAGTTTATTACTATATTATGTATAATAACAATGTCATTGCCAACAATAACACAATTATCCCCTGTAATTACTTTAATACAAATGTTTGTCAAAAATACTTGTTTTTATTGAGCAGAAACTATAGGATTTTTTAGCACTGGACAATCAAAATGTTCCTTCTTAAACTTTATTTCATTCTTACAAGGTCGACAACACTGCTTCTGTCTACACCCATATTCATATATCCTGTGAACAACTTGCACTTAAGATGTGTGAGGCTTTCTAATAAACCTCTTAAAATTTTTTTTATGGAAAAGCTGAAAATGAATCAAAATGTCCATGAACTTTAACAACATCTGTAAGGAGAACCAATCCATGTACATTATATACCAACAAAGAACTACCATAAACTTGGACATAATGCAGTACAAAAGACACTAAAACATTATGTGCATTATCACAACTTAGGACTTGCTAATATATATGTGCCAACAAACAGTAGTAGGTGATAAATTTGAAATACTATTGGGAGGCAATCGACATTGTAGGGGTCCTTTCATCCAGAAATGTAGCAAACATATCATGACCTCTAAACAAACCAAATGCTTATAATGTAGTGGAAACTTTGAAACCATTCCAACAGATAACTCGCAGAATGGTGATAGCCCTAGATGATAATTCTCATCCACCACCATTTCATTAAAAGCAACATCTGTTTGTATTTTTGCACTTATTTCTGGGTATGTCATTCGACTTGACATATATTCTCCAGATTGCCTGCATCTGTCACAGCCATAATAGCCATTGTGTGATTTAGTATTTTTCACAAATGACCGTGCTGGAGTATCACATACTACTGAGGATATTTTCATGGTTAGTTTGTAGCCTTGGAACTCAAATCCTGCCTCCAAATGTTTAAGGTCCTGCACAAACATCTCTAGGAATTCCTCAGATGAACTTGGCTTTTTATTACCACAGAAAAGTCCAATTATAACACGATGAACTTGATAAAAGCCCTGAAGCATTCCCAAAATTGGCCAGAATTGTTGGCTGGAACTTTGAAATAAGGGAAGTCCATCAGTATTTATTTGCAACTTCAAACATTGCCATCCTTTAGAGATATTATTATATCATGAAATGCAGAAAAAATTCCAAAATGGTAGTAACAACCACCAGCTTTTTGTTGAATATCTAATGTTCTTCCTGTCTTTAGCAGACTTCTTGGCATCCTTGGGCAATGTTGGATGATGTGCTTTCAACCTGACAAGTAAAGAGGATAGTACTACCAGAGAAATGTTAAATTCTAATTCCCATTCTCTCAAACTGTCAGATAGTGTGCTTTCTTCATTTTCTGAAAGGCCATCAGACTCAGAATTTGTTGATGTTTTATACATAGTTTCTTCACAAAATTCATTTTGTATATCAATCTGTATAGCATTGTTACTTAATATGCCAAAAGCATCATCAGTCAACGAAACCTGGTTCACTAGACAAGAATGTATCTTTGATACTAATACTACTGTGCACTTGTTCAGTATTATTAGATTCTTGCTCTTCTGTTATAGTTTTCAAATATTTTGCTACATTTGTGTGTGAACATCATCACAATGCAGAAGTTGATGGCCATTTGATTTTTTGTCCAATTTTTGGAAACCCTCACCTAAAAGTTAATATCTGACTATAAGACTGAGGTTTTATTTTCATCATACTGACATTTAACTACCTCTGAATCTCATGCATAAGCTTCTGATACATGTTGCTCTGTTGAATTAACAAATTGATTCATGTGTGTCATTCAGACTAGCATTGTGAATGATTCAGTTATGCTTCTTCATGATATGAGTAATTTGAACACAATCATGAGAAAAGTTGTTTGAATGAGATTACATTAAAACCTTAGTTCAGTCAGTTGATCCAGCAGCAGATGAGTAGAGGTATAGCATCCTCTAAAGAATTCTTATACATTAGACACAAAGATGGGTAACAGTAAAATCTTTATTATATTAAAATTAAACATGCAATATCGTTTTACATCGAGTAATTTTTTATATTTAATTATATATACAAAAATGTACAATACATATTATGAACAGATGAATGTTCTTAATATTAATTTCTTGATTAATGTAGACACAGCAGTTTTAAGTTTTATAGAGCTGTTCTTCATATGCCTAACAATATAACAATGGTACATTGTGCAAAAGATGAATTTTGCTTAACGATAAATAATAATTTTCTAAAATTTGTCAAAATTAAGTGTTCCAAAAACCTGGTATTCAAATTAGTATGTGTATGATATTCATGAAAAATTGAATCCATAATTATCTCCTTCTCAGTCAAGTCATGCTTACATTGTTTTACCTAAAGTTAATTAATTCATTTTGAAAGATTCATAGTTCATAATTTGAATTGGATCTACGTATATCTGGTTTCATTATGAGAAAGCTAAAGTTCCAATCATAAGTTTTATTTTGTCTACACTTATCTTACAGGTTTAAATTGATGTAACATATGTTAGACCTAAATGGTAGATTAAATAAGAATTTCACTTTCAATACATATTAAAATACTAACCTCTTATTGTGTGGTCAATATATTTTGTGTAAATTAATTTAGAAATGTTTATATTTTTCAGTTAATACAATTTATAATTGCGACTTTAATAGTTATACACACATATATATATAAAACTAATGTGCATGCTCAGTTGGTATCCAGTAAAATAAATAAGCTAAATATGATCTGTACTTTCATATGTTTATATAATATTGGTAAAATACAAATCCATGAGGTACTGATGTGTTTTCTACAAACATATTAATAAATCAGTTTTATAACTAAAAGTTTTAATATGAAGAATGTTTTGGTATATATATAATCAACGTTGTAAAGCCTACTAACATGAAACCAGCACTGTCTTGAGTGTTGATGGCCAGCACTCATCATACATTACAGCACTGATGCAGACCTGATGAAAGATGGGCAGGATTGACACAAAGCCAACAAATCCAGTACAATGCCAGAATCAAGGCTGGTAGACACATGCTATCTGGGTTGGTTTACAATGGAGTCATTTGTTTCCCTTTGGTGGCTCTTTTCATCTGGTCTATGGATGACAAAATTCATTGTCACCTATGCTTACCCTTATATTCTGATCATGGAGTCTTCACGGTGTTATCTCCATTTTGTGCATGACAATCAGGTTTTCAGTTTCATGCTCTTCCATTTAGCCTCACATCTGCCTCATATGTTTTTCGCTGGATTGTCAGACCCTTTTCACATCATATTCACTCATTGGGCATTCACAACTGGCTTCTTCTTGCTCCTTCCTGCCACTTGGCAGAACTTCACACTCAGATACTATCATGAGTAAAGCATAAAGTGATTTTGCCCATCCCTGCTGACCCTTGGATTGAATAAATTGGGGTTCATTTGCTTTTTAAAATAGGGAATGTAGTTCACCAATTGCACCATCTTTGGAGCATTGTTCCTCAGGATTCCCCAACACAAATTCCCTCCCCATTTCTCCATATTGGAACCTGGGAGTCCTTACCACTCCCAGTTTCTAGCCGCTGGAATGGTGAACATAGGTCTATTCCTCTGAGGGATGTTTGAACACTTTATTCTATTCAAGGAGAAGAAATCAAAGCTGGATACTCTTCCACACATAACCCTTGATGGTTTTCCCAGATGTCAGGTGGGAACAGGACCAGCCTACATGGGAGCCTCCTCGTAATTCTAGATCAGTGATGGCACTCTGCTATCTGGTTGTGCTGAGCATGACCCTTCTTTTTGGTCATTACATTACTTTTTGTGATAATGGAAGAGGGTCCTCAACTTCTCATAATTCTGCACATGGAGTGTCAAGTCCTTGAGCCATTGGTTGAACTTTGTTTGTTCCACATCTTTGTAATTCCTGGGGCAGGGGCATTGCTTTTCCTCTCAGGTTGGGGGTTAGGACTTAGGTTCATAATCCCAGACTAGATTATCTCTGTTTTCTTCAGGTTGGACATAAGCCTTCTCTTCAAAATTCTAGTGGCTCATATGCAACATTTTGTAACTTTCAGGTTGGGTTCCTGGGCCCATAATTCTGAGTTCAGTTTGTTGCATTTTGTGCTTTATCAGGGAGGGGTGAGGGTTTGTCTACTTTTGTGTTGCTTGCCTTCTCTTCGTAATTCTGATAGCCCGGCATACAAAATTCTGTAACTTTCAGGTTGGGTTCCTTTAATATCATTTTACTATAATACAGTTATATCACACTGCAGTCCCAATGCCCTAGCCACTACACCTTTCAACAATGAGACATGGGACCTCATCTGTAATGTTTGGGTCTGGAACATTTTCGTGAGTAAGTACAATATTACCAGACCAGATGCATCTGGTATTACAGGAGGAACTAGTTTTGGAATAGATGTTCCTCCTTGCATGATTTTTCTCATGATGTTACAGTTTTGTCACTGGGGCTGGATAGCCTTTATCGCCCATGTTTTTATTTCACATTATCTGGGTGAAGGGCATACCTGTTCCAGAAGTAGTGTGGACTCCACTATTGTGCTATATTTCAATTTGCACACAATTTCTACATGTACACTTTCTGTGATTGAGTGTTCCTTACTTGAACATTACGAGGTCGGTCCCAGGGACTGAGCCCATGTCGAAAGAGTTAATGACCCATCATGTTATATCCGAATTCACGTTAAATCAAGGCGCGTAAAATCGGGGTTTCACTCTACTTTTGTCAGTTTGCAACTTGTATTTGCATAACCTCTACAACCTCCTAAATGCATAATTAAAAATTTTTCAGGATTTCTGTAAATTATATCTGGTATTTTCTCCAAGCAGACATGAATTAAGAATCTTTAAGTTTAATTTACCCATCACTGATGTAAGACTAACAGGCCTCTAAGTACCAAGACAATTTTTTCACCTCCCTTGAAAAGAGGAGTAATGAGTAATAATTGGCCAACTTCCAATCTTCTGGCATTTACCCCTATTCAAAGATTTACAAAAAATAGTAGTAAGGGGTTCACATATCCAATTCCTAACCTCCTTCATAACCCTAGAAGAAACATTATCTGGCCAAAGAGGCTTATCATACGTCCCACTTTCTTCTAACAACCTCAGAATTAATGTGATCATAATGTTTACACTTTTTTCCATCTGGTAACTGTTCAGGCTGATAAATATTGATTAAACCTTCATTAGTAAAAGCTGAAGAAAAAGTAGAATTTTATAACCCAGCCATTTCATAATCATCAGATACGAGTCTTCCTGTATCATCCCTCAAAGGACTTACTCCCATTCTAACATTTTGCTTACCCTTAATTTAATTGAAAAAATCCTTACTATTAATTTTTACATTTTCAGCCAATCTTTCTTTCATGATCTCTTGATCTTCTTTAATCCCTGAAATCTCCCATCATAACAGTAAATATAAACTTGTTAAATTTATAATTATTTTTTTAAATTTTATCCTTTATACCTTTTGTGAGATAATCTGGTATTTTACTTGCAGCTACTTTTGTTTTGTTTTTTTAAAAAAAAGAACATGTCTAGCTTAAATATTTACAAATTTAGTTTAAAACATTTTCTACATTTGAACAGTATCTCTGTTGGATATACAAGACTGTTCAGTTTAAGAGTTATTATATAGTTTATTTAATGATTTAATACTTAATGATTATTTAGTTTTCATAACAAGAGAGTTAAAAGTTAATTATTTTAAAAGTGATAGTTATGACAAGTTTCATTACATAACTTTCTACAAGTTGTACATTGCTTATGTAGTTTAATCGTTGTACTAGGCTTTTGTAATATTGTTGACATCATCTCACTCAAAGCTTCTAAGTCTTTCTCATAATGTTTAATGTTGTTGTTACTAGAGGGCTAGATATTTCTAGATGTTTCTGTCACATATTATAAATATGTGATGACACAGAAGGAGGAAGTTAGTGAAAGTAAAAGTGAAGGTAGACTATGTAATTGTCAGTTTAGCTGTAGCATGTGATTTATAACAGATAATTCTTGTTACAGCCCTTTGAAATTTGCTGTAATGAAACTTGTAATGAAAATCTCATTAATTTTGATCTCTCATATGCAATATAACATCAAATTTAATTTAGCAATGATCAATTGCACTCGGATGTTTCACAATCTCCACCTTATCAACCATTTCTATATTAGAAGTTAACAATCTAAAATAGCATTGTTTCTAGTGGATTCCTGGGCCTGATCTCCCTCATGGTTTGACTGTAACATTTCCCAATCTTTATGCCTGAAATAAAAAATCCCTATAATTATGACCTTATGAACAGTTGAAATCTTAATTTCACTTTAGAATTTCTTATTAATTACATCAGTTTCATCTGATGATCTGTAACAAATTTCAAGTAAAAGCCTCCTTGAATAGAAACCCATACTTGTCCCTGGATAACATAACCTAATTCTATTATCATTAATTACTCCAAAGACTATCCTATTCACATGCCATACCAAAGAATTGCCTATAATTATAACCAACTTAAGTTTTTACTGTGTCTCCCATTTGCTTTCCTTACTTATTTCCCATAGTCCTCATCTGCATAAGCTACAGGCTGAAATCTATTACTTAGTAGATCCTGCTCGTTACAATTAAATCCACTACTTCTAGTCTTAATAGTACTTTCTCAAAGTCATTATTAGCTACAGTATCCTTTGCATGTATAAGCTTCAGTTCCTCTTGAAATGCTGCTGCCATTTCCCACAGTTTATACTCCTATTTATCTATTGTCACTACTCAGTTTAGGATAGTTTCCAATTTCTTCTCCAACCTGCAAGCTCTATAAACAAGCTCCACATCTTCACTACTAGATTCCTTTTCCAAGTCCAAAACTTCCAGATAAAACCTCACTTGGGTTCTTTCATGTATATTGGGCCTCCTCCTCCCATCTATTTGGCAACGGCCTTTCTCCTCTGTTTGTGAATGATCAGAAGGCCAACAAGATGACCGCATTAATTCTGATCTGGTTAAGAAAAAAACTGGGAAGTTTAAACAACGATAAGGCTCTTGGGCCAGATAATATTTCTCCAAGGGTTTTGAAGGAGGTTAAAGATTGGATATATGAGCCACTTACTACTATTTTTTGTCAGTCCTCGAATAGTGGGCAGGTACCAGAGGATTAGAAGTTAGCTAATGTAACTCCTCATTTTCAAGGGAGGTAATAAAAATTGTCCCAGTAATTATAGACCCATTAGTCATACATCAGTTGTGGGAAAAGTTTTGGAAAGTCTGTTAAAAGATGCTTTGCAAAGTCATTTAACAAAGTTTAGAATTTTTATTGGATAATCAACATGGTTTCACTAAGTGAATATTTTGCCTTACAAATCTTTTAACATTCTCTGAAAGGGTTACTGCTTATATAGATGAGGGTAAGGGTGTAGATTTG
>NW_013666673.1:334486-337772 GCF_000517525.1 Limulus polyphemus | reverse complement strand
ATCTTGGTGTGATAGTCGAACAGTCTCTAAAACCATCCAAACAGTGTGCTGTTGCTAGTGGTAGGGCAAATAGAATTTTAGGTTGTATCTACAGAAGTATTGAATACAAGTCTAAAGAGGTTATACTTTCATTGTACAGATCAATGGTTAGGCCACATTTGGAAAATTGTTCAGTTTTGGGCTCCTTACCTTAGGAAAGACATTGAATTGTTCGAAAGGGTTTAGAGAAGGGTTACTAGAATGGTGCCTGGGATGGCAGAGTTGTCATACGAGGAGAGGCTGAAATCTCTGAAATTGTTTTCTTTTGAAAAAATAAGAGTTATGGGGAGTCTGATTGAGATGTTTAAGATTGTAAAGGGAATTGATAGTGTTGACACATCATCTTTTTTATATTTAACAATGAGAATAGTAGGACTAGGGGCCACAAATATAAATTTTGGCAAGGTAGGAGTCAACTTCAGCTAGGCCAGTTTCATTTTTCTAACAGGGTGGTTGGCTCTTGGAATGAGTTGCCTTCGGATGTTGTAGGAGCAGTAAATTTAAATGAGTTTAAGAAAAAGCTTTATATAAATGAAAAGGGCTGGCTTTCAGATTTTTTATCTATTTATTTTTGATCATTTCAGTTTAGTTTAGAGGATGGAACAGCCGAGATGGACTAATAGGTCCCATGTTGTCCCAAAACGTTATGTTATGTTACTTACCCCCATTACACTTTACAAACTGTGAGTGCTTAATAGCTGTATTACTCTTAACCATTGTAGTCTGAGAATAAATAATCAATATTAAATACAAGTACCCTATTGACAACATTATTAAGCCTAAAATTTGAAAATTATATTATGGTCTCCTTTCTCTGATGAAAGACCTTTGTCTCCTTTCACTTCTTTTAGTTTTGATCACTTAAATGTAGAAATCGAGTTGATTGAAAAACTAATTTTCTCAAACAATACCTCACCTCCACACATAGAATAGTTATATCCCTCACACATCTACCTATAAGATTTGCATGCCACTAGCTTTGAGTTAACCCCACTTAAAATTCACATGTTTAACATGAACTGCGCTGGTGCATGGTTACATCATCATGTGACAATAGCCCTCCACCAATAGGAGAGTGACACAACCTCCATGCATAGTAAATCTCCCTAAGCACTTACAATCAAAATGACATCATTCTTTTTCTTGGCATTACTTTGAGGAGACGTGTTAATTTTGTTTTAGTCTATGATCAGTTTAATGAAATTTGAAATCATTTTGCTGTTGCTTTGGCTTCAAAAGCACTGTTTAATGCAATGAATTCTCAAGGAATGGCGACTTCTAAATTTGTCTCATCAAGATAACTGAGTTACAAACACAGGACCTATTTTTACCTTGGCTTCTGGAGGCTGGTTGACTATTGGGGATATTACAGCCATTGTACAGCATGTTTTAGGTTCTTTCATGTATATTGGGTCTCCTCCTCCTCCCATCCCTTTGGCCAACATCCTTTCTTCTCTGTTTGTGAATGATCAGGAGGCCAACAAATGCCAACTGTTCCCCCACCTGGATTTGTTTTGAATACTGACTTACAGGTTGAGAAAATCCTCAACCTTCCAATTTTTTTCTGGATATGATTTCTTTGGTTCATAATGATTCATCTCTTGAATAACTCCACATTCATACCTACATGCCTAATCTCCCTTGCATTTTTGACACTTTTCTCCTGCCTTCTAGCCATTCTTTCTTTCCTTTTCTATATTCCCATTCTTTGGAACCTATTTTTCTTGCTTGGGGAGTGGACCCAATGTCCTTTATTTCACTATCTTGTTCCTGTTTTTCATTTCTTTGTCTTTTTCTCACCACCCTCCTACATACCTTCTCCTCCTCCCACCTTTTGTCTGAAACACTTCATTGTGCTCCAGAAGGGTTTTCTGAAGAGGCTTGTTCCCTTCTCTTTATCATCTTAGCCAGTATCACTTCTGCTCTGTTCTTCCTTACTTGTTTCCTCTGCTCTTGGGACTTGTTGGGTCAGAATGCCTTTTCACTAAAATGTGCCTGCCTTCTTTTATATCTCTGTGATCTTTGTTGGGCTCCCTTTTTTTTCTCCACAAAGTCTTTGCTGGTTTGGTTTTTTTTTTAGACCAGGGCTGAAGTAGCCCAATACCAGTCCTCATTCTTTTACCTGGTTTCTCTTCTTTCTCATCTTCACCTTTCAAATCTTGTTCCTTGGCTGGATCAGTCTACCCTTACATTTCCCATTCTAGCTTCTAGGCCTTCTTCTTCCCACTACCTATAATCTGGTTCATCATTTGTCTTGTCTGTGACTATCCTGTAGGTATCTGCCTTTGCTCTCAAGAAGTTAGAGTAGTTGTTCATATTTTCACTCATGGTCTCTCTCCACTTCTCCTCCTCCTATTTTTTTCCCATTTTCTTTTCTCTTCTCAGTTGGGATGGCCTGTCACTCTTTTCAAGTCCTTTTTTAAAGCTTACACAGTATTTAGTATATCTGGGCATTTTCTTCTACTCTCGTCTCAGTCATGTTGAGCCTCACTTCTTTGCCTGCAAGCTACACAGTGTCTGGTCACCATGGTTTTTATTTTGCATTCTTATCTTGTCCTTGAGGTTCATTTGCATTTAGTTGGTTTCCCTGGAACCACGTATTCCCTTTGAGAATTCATACATACATCTTTTCTGGTGAACTTCACTTCCCTTTCAAGTTGGGGTGCATCTCTGAATGACACCATATCTTCTGGCATTTGGACATGGGAAGAGAGCTCACTTCACACCGATATGCTCAAATTTCTGTCTGTTTATCATGCATGTTCCCATTTTCTACCTCTTCTGGTGGATCAGTTGGTCATGATTGACCAGAGAATTTTACAGTCATTTCTTATATCACTTGTCAAGGGGGCACCTGCTCCTGGAGTCTTTGCTTTTGGGTGTTGGATTTTTTCTCCTGAATTCTTTTCCATTCTGTTCTTCTCCTCATTGTCATGTACTGGGGCATTGAACCTGGTATCAGATCACCTGTGTTGGCCAGGTTGTGGTTTGCCCATGATGTTGTCTCTCCTACCCCAGTGTTTTTCACTGGTTTTGCTTTTGGTTGGTGTCAGATTAAAAAAAAAATATATATATATATAAGTTCTTCTTTTTGCCAAATAAATGGCTTTTACTTATATTTCTTAATAGTATAAATATATATTATGTTGTTGTTGGGCTTTGGACTCTTCTACAGCAGGTGTCTGTGACTTGTTTGCAATAAATTCAACAATGAATAAACAGCACACACTTTACTTGTTTTCAAATA
>NW_013666673.1:329634-333787 GCF_000517525.1 Limulus polyphemus | reverse complement strand
TGACAGAATAAAATTATCTTTCTTATCTTTTTTTATACTGTTAGTTTCAATCTAACATATTAAACGTTAGGCCTGTCACTTTTACATTACTTAACTTCACACAACTGTATTCTTTTTGCTGTTATCTGTCTACTGTTGTCTGTCTGCTGCTTCCTGCTCATCTCACGCTGTTTATATCTTTATTACATAGTCATCTGGCCACTTTCTATATTCTTGACACCAATTAGTTATTAACAAAACCTTCTACAATCATCGGCTTTTAACTCTTATTATAACAAAACTTAAAAATAATAAAGTATTCACTCACAAATATAAATTAATCACTCTTGATAAAAGAGTTAGCACAAAGGAGCACATATAAAGTGTAATAAACTTAAAATAAGACCCAAAACTCGAGCTCTTTCGAATAGCTGACTATTCTTCTTCACTAATATTTAACCCAAACAGTCTTTTATATCATAACAGTTGGATACAACTCTCAGATATGCCTTTGCCTCTCTTCTGGTCCCTTGTTTTTCATCCTTTGACTCTGGTTGATGCTTTCTGCCAGGACTGATCTCACTTTCTGCTGTTTGCTTAGACTCTTCCCTTTGGTCCTTGCCTTGATATGCAACACTCCTTGTTGGGTCCTATTGGTGATGCCTCTTTGGCCAGCTTATCCCTAATTTTCTCTTACCTCTTTGTTTGGTGTCTAGACCCTTTTCTTCTACCCATTATCCCTTCCTTTTTGCTTTCACCACACACACATCCCTTTTTTCTTCCAGGAATATTATCCTTTCATCTCCATGTGTGGGATTTGTCCAGTCCATTGCTCTTATCCTATTCCTTTCATCCTTCCACTTTGTCTGTCTATCAATGAAAATGGTGAGTTTCTCATTTTTTTTCCTTCAACTGCTCCCTTCCTCATGGCTATACTACTGTGACCAATCTTTCTGCCTTTTCACTTGATTGTTCAACCATGGTTTGTTGGACTCCACCACTTCTTGTTACTGGGCACACTTATCCAATACATTTCTCCTTTGCAGTTACCACAGGATATTTTCTTTCCCTGTCCTCTTCACTCTGTTCCAATCCTTCCCTTATCTCCTACCCCTTGCCCGACTCCCATGCCTAACTGCGACCTTATGTGGTATTACGTGCCCTCACATGTGCCCATTCAAGCCACTGGCTTCTTGCTCTTTTTTACCACCTTTTTCTTATGATTTCATTCCTTTTCCTTTTTGCCAATCTTTACTGTCATTCAGATATCTGTGCTATTGGTGATTTTCACACACTATTCCACCTCACTTCTTACTTCTTTACCTAGACCATTTTTCTTTCTCAACCTTCAGTGTCTTAGGAAGGTGGCTATTCTTTCTATCTCATCTCCCTTCTTTATGTCTCTTACTTCTATGCTCAGTCTGATTCAGATCAGCTCCTATGCCTAGTTACGACATGTCAGTGTTGTTTGGCATGAACTTCTCCCTTTAGGGGTTCCCACCATTATCTCTTTCTCCCCCAGGGACCCTTCTTCATCCAGGGACCTCATGTTTTCTACCCTTACCAGTTGTTCACATTTCATTGATTCTCCTTTGTCTCTTGTCTCACTCTCTTGTTATTATTTTCACCGGTCCTTTGATGAGATCCTCTTGGCAGGCATGTGGCAAACTCTCCACCATTCATTTCTCATTATCTTCATCATCAGGCTGTTTTATCTCCCATGGGATTTTGATCCCACCAGTCACCATCCTTGAGGTAGGTTATGTTTTCTTTTTTCTCACTCTTCATATAACAGGATTCCACCAGTTGGCCTGTGTTGCTTTGCAGGGTATCCTCATTTTCCAAAACCCACATGGGGCCAGGAGTAACAGAAAGCACTCACACCATCTGCCCTGGCTCTAACAATGCCCACGGTTGAGATGGGATGTACTGCAAGACCACATGAGGTAGCTTTGTTATATACAAAATTACTTAATTGCCAATCCAGACAATACTATTCCGTGGACTATCGTGGAAAAAAGTCGGCACCAGGGACATGAATGCCACTTCTTTGGCACGTGCTTGCTGGCTTTTACATATGAGGTTTTGTGGTCACCCATTGCACTGTCTCTAGTAAAAAACCTTTCTAGCAGGAGTTGGATGGGGATTCAAGCACTTCTCCAGGTCTCCCCAATGTGAATTATATCTCCCTTTTTTCAAATGGAATATGGGAGACCCTTGCCACTTACCAGTTCCTAGCTGTTGGAGTGGTAGACCATGAACAGTTTTTCACTGATTGGGCTTAGCACAAGAACATGAGATGTGGGGTGGTGGTGACACTGTCAGTGTAATGCAGTTCTACCTTCAAACAGCTGGAGTGTCCTACAGCCTGAATCTGTCCAGTTGAGTTGAGTTGAGCACACCCATATGGTTTGATTGTGCCCCAACTACACTACACCTATTGATTCGTTGACTACTTGTGTATGAGTGCTCAGATGGTCATGTTCTTGTTCTGCCCATCCCTGTGACACTTTGGGCTTATTTGCTCACCCCCCTCCCCCTTACATTCTAGGACGAAGAACACTACCTGGTTGAGACAAGATGCTGGCTCTCACAGGTGTGCCCCTATGGATCCCCTTCCCTCAGATGTCACACTTCCTGGGCTTTCCCTTCGGGCACATCCTGCAGGGAGCTTATCTAGTTTCAATGCGGAATTCTAGCTATTTTGTGCGTGGAAGTAAGTATTGTCTTGGAAGTTAGCATTTTCCAAATTTCAAAATATATTTCTGATAGATTGATAGATACTTACCTCTTTACACATTCCCACCCAATCTCCTTAATTCCAATGTACTTTCTTCTTGCCTCATCTATGGATGAAGTTATTTCAAGTGCAAGTGCTAGAGGGAAGTTACTGTGCATGGAGGTTGTGTTGCCCTCCTATTTGTGGAGGGCTATTGTGGCATCATGCACCAGTGCATTTCATATTAAACACATGAATTTTAGCTGGAAGTTAGTTCAAGAGTGTTGACATGCAAGTTTCCTAGGCAGATGTGTGAGGGATATAGCTATTCTGTGTGTAGAGGTGAGTATTTTTTGGAAATACATTTTCAGATTAAAAAATGTTAAGATGTAAGAACCTGATATTTGATGCTGTAATGATAGTTATATTTAAAGAATTGTCTTCTGTATTATTTTAAAGAGATCACTGACTCTCATTGCAGTTCACTCTTCAAGATGAATCAGCGTTCAGCTTGTTATCTGAAGAATCTGTGGAAGATCTCAATTCTAGACTTTCAGAAAAAGTTAGCTATCGCAACTTTCGACCAAATTTCCTAGTTGAACATTGTCAACCTTATGCAGAGGCATGTTGCTAGCACTAACTTTATAAGTTTTTATGAAGAAGAGCTCTTAATGAGTCTGCTAAGTGGTTAAAATTATTCTTACTAAACAGAATACAAGAAAATATTTATAAATAAATTATAATACTTAACCCTCTAAGGTGAAACAGATGTAGATGTGGAATGCATACTTCTTAGCTTAGTCAAGTTAAGATCATAATTTTTAACTGACTAAAATGAAAATGAATATATTATATCTTAAACATTTAAGAAGGACTGCAATTTTGATCTGTTCAGGATTTTGTCAATTATATTTTTGAAGATAGCTTTTATATGTGGAAAACATCTGTTAGCTGAGTTCTTGCATATCTCTTAAAATATAACATAATAAAATGGAAACATCAGCATATGTAGATATATACACAGCATGGTCACAAGTAAATAGACCACCTTTTCAGAAAAAAATGAAATTTTTCAGTCATATTCACATGAATTGATATATGTATAATTTAGTTGATCTTCCTTTCGCTTCGTGGAGTTCGTTGATCCTTTGGGGCATAGTGAGAATCATCTCGTAAATTTTAGATTGTGGGATTTTTGCCCACTCTTGCTTCAAAACTTTGAGTAGATCGCTGTTTGAAGTTGTTTTTTTTGGTTGTTTCTTGACTTGCCGGTCGAGTATGGCCCAGAGATTTTCGATGGGGTTCATGTCAGGAGATTGGCTTGGCCAGGGCAACTTCTTGGTACCATTTTCTTCCTGCCACTTTTAGGTGTTTCTAGCAGTGTGACACGGTGCTCCATCTTCCTGGAACAACGTTGTGTTCTTGTCCACGAAACCCGAGGAATAAAGTGGCAAA
>NW_013666673.1:317248-329405 GCF_000517525.1 Limulus polyphemus | reverse complement strand
ATTTCCTATAGATCATTTTCCAGACAGTTTGCTTTGATTAGCGTCTGGCGAAAAGCTTCAGCAGATATTTCCTTTGCAACATCTCAACCAACAATTGGTCCAGTTATCAACGCTATGTGCCAATGTTTCCATTTATCGACGTTATATTTTAAGATCAGTGCAAGAACTCAGCTAACAGATGTTTCCGCATACAAAAGCTATCTTCAAGCTTTGTACACCAAAAAAACTTTTCAATTATATTTTTGTTTTTTTTTACCAGCCACTATAGCAGTCAATTTCTTGTATATAAATATCCTATTGAGATCTTTTTTTCCTTTTAAGCCTGTAAACAATCATTTTACTTTGAGAATAGCTCTGACTGTGTTTTGATGTTTCTGTGAGTGTATCTTGTCAACTTGGTGTTTCTCAGCCAGTATTAAAAATGTTTAAATAAGTTCTTACCAGAAAATGTTAACAAATTTTTCAGACTGCAGTTTTAAGAAACAGTATTTTGAGATAGTAATTGGTATGTGTTTTGCTTTTTATCTCGCATAATTCTAGAAGTTTATTAGGGTAGTGATGAGAAAGAGTTACAAAGGTATTCATGCATATTCTAGTTGTTTGTTTCTCCAGTCAAATTTTTTATGTTTTCAGACAATGTAAATTGTGTTATACACAGTGTAATTTATCTGTAGAAACATGTCCACCTTAATTTTTCATTAATGGATGATTTGTCTTCCATTCAATTTAACATCAATAGTGTCATCCAATTCCAACCATCCTAATTCCACCACACACACACACACACACATGCACTTTTGAAATCAGTTAAATTTAATATTAACTTCATATAAAAGCCAGCTGCATACATATATCAGAAATGAAAATATATACCTAGTAATGGGCATAGCTACTTAAATATAATGTTCAAACCATATTACTTATAATGATTAAAAATGCATTGTTTCACCAGTTCAGTAACCTTCTCTATTAACAATCTTTTGGCCTGTAAACCCAATATTTCACAAGTTTCAGCAAACTCGGAGGGCATAGGTTAGTCCTAAATCTACATACTAAGCTAACAATACAGAATATACATTATAATAACATAATAAGCATGAAATTAAACTATAAAAAGTAAAATTAGATATATTAAATATTTTAACCAACACTGTGTGTGTACAGTATGGTAAAGCTATATCTTATTTAGGCCAATGTCAAAGTAAGAACTACCACACCAAGGTAAATGTTAATTATACCTGTCTCAACCACATTAGTAGATTTAGGTTAGTCCTAAATCCATGAACTAAGCTACCAATATGAAATAATGTTTATAATATTAAAAAAAATAACATACTGTTAATGAAAATAACCTTAAAGAAAGATAAGGTATAAAAAACCTTACTACTGTTGCTGGAAAATAAATAATACACTGCCCATAAAATCTGCTGAGACTAGTCGAGAAAGCTACCCATTATTAGAAGCATTCCCAGAGCACATGCAAGACCCATGTCACTGTTGGTCATTTCATTGTAAAGTAATTGAGGGAGATCACAACCTCCAAGCATAACCTGCTCTGCTCTTGCCTCTAATTCATTGCATGCTTTTTTTTTTTACAAGAGAAATCCTTAACTTATAACCATTTACTAGTGTATTCTTTTATTAAGGGAGCTGTACATATCTAAAGTTAATGTATTGTTGTAATTTTAACAAAATCTTTTTCAGGACCGTTGGGCTTTCATCAAGATGGGTGAAGCTATATTGTACAGAATAAAACATACTACCAGGTGAGAAAATTAAAGCATGGATTTTTGCAAATAATTTGCATACAAATGAAAAATAATAATTTGTATTTTAATCTGTTAGGAAAACTGAACCTGATTTTGATTTGGGCCACCAATTTTGCAATTTTTAAAAAATGTCACTAATTTTAATGGACTGATAAAACTTAAGCCACAGATTGGTGTTTGGGAACCACTGGTTTAGAAGGCTTCTAATAACCACATATCTATTGATGGATATAATTGTCATATGTTGTCGTGAAACACGATATAATCAAGGTTTTAATTTTGTTTACATTCACCAATATCACTTGTTTTCATGGACTGGTAAATTTTCTACAGGATCTTAAAATTTAAAAGTAATTTTCAGAAAGAAGTCATAACACAGTTAAATTTCATAGTTTATTTTATTTTGTACTGTTTAATGCATAATTTTTCTGGAGATATTTTTGTTTAACACAGAACTATACATGGCTACTTTAATGTGTGAATAACAACTTTAGGGAAAAAACTTTAAAACTTTAGAAATATGAAATTTACTGTGAGTATATAATAAGTAACGTATGTGGTATTTGCATACCATACATTATTGTCCTACTAAATATGCTGTTAATTGCTTGACTACAGTAAAACAGCACATGAACTTATATGGTCAGCCATTAAATTAATGACAAATAGTCTTATAACTAAGATATATCAGCCATTGAAGGGAGTTAAACCATGTTCCATCCTTTCTGATAAGATTCTTCTTGCAGTCAAATATTACTCTTAATAAAACTTGGTCAATCTAATTAATTTTCACTTAATTAATCCTAACAGTTACAATACCCTCTAGTTTATTCCAACCATCTCTGGATTACTGCTATTAACATTAAAAGTAAAGCTATACTTCAGTGATAAGGTAATAATTAGAATTACTTGGTCCACTCAAGCTTAACTTTAAGAGAAATCAAACATACTAATAATCAACTTTCAACTTCAGTTATTATATACTTATTTTCCAGATTTTTTAATTTGGTCTCCTTTCCAAACCTGTCACACTCACACAAGTTTAACATGAAACACATAAAGGAGGACCAGCTGGCAGTATCAGAGTTAGTATATTAAAGTAATATCTCCTTGAGATACATAGAAATTGGAATTTTTTAATATCAATTTAAAGGAATGGGGTCAACAGAAACATTTTATTGAAGAGGGTGCTGTTGTATACAAAAGATGATTGCATATGCTAATAAGATGATTATAAAAAGTAATTTTAACATGTTTTATCACTCTAGATAGGAGATAATTTAATGTGCATGCATATTAGGATTTTACTTGAATATTTGGTCCTTTGTAGTATTATATCTGAAGATAATCAAATAATGGAATTCATCACTAAAAAAGTAAACATAATGCCATAATAAGTGTTTGAACTAGCCAGGTTTACATTCATTGCATTTTGGGGCCGTGAATGTGGTATGAGATTAATGAGCAAATTCCACTGTTTAGTCGGACAAGAATAGTGCCCAAGAGTTGGTGGTAGATTATGTGAACTAGCTGTTTTCCCTCTAGTTTCTTAGTTCAAAACTAGCAATGGCTATGTGCAGATAGCCCATGTGCAGGTTGTGCAAAAATTTCAAAAACAAACTAACCATTACATAACATTTTTACTAAGAGAGAATGGATTAGTAATAGATTCAATAGAAAATTTTAACAATGTAATAAACCAAACTACATAAATCTAATACTCATTTCAAGAAATTCCATGTGCAAGTTAAACTTTTAAAAACTTTTAATTGCCATAAACTTGCACTAAATTTTATTCAAAATACCGCAAAGATGATAATTTTAGTGTTTTACATTAAGTCTGTACTGATGTTCAGTCTCTCAATTGTTTACCATCTTCCATCTTTATATTGTCTGCTTTAAGACTTACCAGCAAAGAGTTTTGGAATGTCTGTTGTTACCTGCTGTTAAGTCCAAATACATACCTGAAATATTATCAGAGTGTTAATGGTTTTCATCTCAAAATGAGGCATGACATCTCCTGCTGACTTTCACATCATCTTGACAGATGTGCCAAACATATGTTGTCAGTCCTTTATAACATACCAGTGTCCAGTACATTTTTTGTGGGTCATTGCTGTGATGTGTTTACTAATCACAGTAAATGATCTCTCTGGAGGTAGATTAAGTTTAACCAGTCTCCAGAAAAGAGAAATGTATGAACTCAAGACAAAGATTTAGTAATGTTATTTTAACTATGAAAGTGTGTATTTATACTTTACAACTAATCAATACACCAAGTATTATCCTTTTTACATTGTATGAGAATGCCAGTATTAGGTCATACTGAGATTGGGTAACATTAATTTCTGCTGAGAGTAACAGGTATGACAAGTCTCGCACATTGATTCTGGTTCTTACAGAATTTTACCCTCATGGCCCAGAGAGCAAATCTCATTCACTTTGTATTCGGTCTAAAAGTTGGTTATCTCATACATAATAGAGTATTATAATTAATGAAAAATAATTTGGAGGGTAGCCTCTTTCCCAATAGCTTGTTTTCCAGTGATCTTTCCTGAATGAAAATACAAGCATTTCTAAGTAATTCACCTTAGATTAAACTACTTTATTATCAATATATACAAATAAATTTGACACCAAAACGTAGCTAATAAATCAACTTTTAATATTACATAAATTTTGAGTTCTCAATTTTATAAGGAAGTATTTAAAAACATCCTCAATTTCCCCTAGTATAAAAATTGTGACATTTGCTCGCTAGGTGTTCCCTCTTCTCTAATTTATTTACCATTCCTCCGAGAAATACGGAATTTAAAAATTACTTATTATAATATAGTTAATACTGAGGCAAAGCATAATTGTTTTTATCCTTCTATTTTAATTGGTTACTGAGCCATAAAAATAGAAAATCAAACCCCTCTTGCCATGCCCATCTGCCATATCTTCTCTTTCACAAATTACCAATAGTTCTCCCTGATTTTTAATACTATATTATTTCTAAACAATAAAAAGCAAAAGTTTTAATCTATCATATGACCTACTACATTATGTTGTTTTTATACAGAAAGTTGACTAGTTCCCTTCCAGTTCAAACTTTATTCTCATGGGAAACACATTGAGGAGATTAGCTGAATTTTTAATGGCTCTTATCTCATAGTTATAAAGTCAGAAAAATTATGATAGTTGTAGGGCATTGTCTGCTTTTACCTATTGTTCTTTTGTATCTTTATTATAGAATTAAATTAAATAAAATAATAATTTAGTGTGATAGTACCAATAGTATAAAAAAGGAAGGCTTAAGTTTCATCAACAGTCGACAGCAAAAAAAAAACCCATGTAAGTACTATACTTCTTGTTTTTCATGTGTATTTTTTACTTGTTATTATAAAAGTAACTAAAATGTAAAAATTAGAAACTGATTAGGTTAGATTAAGTAAAATAAAGAAAATAATAATAGAAATTTTTCATGAGGTATGCTCGCGTGCAGCTCACAAGTAGTCTGTGCATTACGTAATTTGAGAGGGTAACATGAGCTACATGTTCTCCAAGTGATTTATAACATTTATAGTGGGATTATTAGTTATACATAGTTCAAAGGGCAATAAAACTTGAGTAGAAACAGATGTATACTGTTACAAGCTTTAAGCTATGTAATATAAATAATTGTGGTTTCCAGTTACAATTTGCAGTCATCCCAGAAAGGAAAAAAGGTAATTTAGAATTATTTCCTAATTTTTTGTGGTGGTTATGAGGTCCATCAAATCGACCGACCCTGTACAGAGTTATAGTTTAGAAAATAATAGATAAACTATAAAGTTTCTCTGAAAAAAACAACCAAAAACAACCTTTTATATTTATTTAGGAAGCTTTAGGGATCACACATATGAAATTTGAAAATCTTCAGATGAACAAGAGTGTTTTTAATCTTTACATGAAAATCACTTTGCACTTAGAGCAGTCAGTGCTCTGACACCATATAATTATGGACAAAGTTTTAGTAAAAAGTAATTAAAAATTTTGATTTAAGTCTACAAAAGACTTTATGTTTACTGAAAGCTTGCAAAATTTCTTGAAGATTCATTAAGGAATTTTAGAGTCATATCATGTATACTAACATGGTTATGAGATTGTATAAAATACAGAGCCTGTTGCAATAGGATTTATTGTTAATATCTCTGTAAATGTTAAGATTTTTGTATGTACAACAATGCCACCTTTGTATCTCTATATTTTTGTCTGTTTTTCATTCATATGAAATGTTTTGGGGAGTGACTAGTTCTTTGTCTTACTTCGTCTTTGGCCTATAGAATCAAAGTTTCACACTGGATATATTACATGAGATGAGATGAAGACTATTAATTTTTTTTGTGGAACATTTTGAAAATTTGTGGTCTTAGACTCACTGGGACTATGAGCTGTAATATTACAATCTTCCAAGTCCAGTGTTACAATATATCCAGTACAAGATGTCATACTTGATTACAAGTACAACTTACTGACATCACAAAGATTTCATATTGCTACTTGATCAATTATATCACAGTTTGGCCTTGATTGATTGCCTTGTCTTATTTTCAGAAACCAAATAATGATAGAATGTGAGGTTTCCATAACTCTTCACTCTTAAATGCATGTACCCATCCTGAACAGGATATTTTACAGAAACAAGCAGTTGTGGGTATTACAGCCAGTATATGTTCTTTCCTTACAATGCCTTAGGAATGGGCATTACTGGAATTGACACACTTTTAGAAGCTGATGAAAGATGCAATCAGCATTTTCACAGTGCATGCTAATAGATGCTAGAACCCAGATGCCAAATCCAGAAAGCTAACTAGCACCTTCCAGTGTAGGAAAGCGCTCATCTCTATGTGCACATGGAAATACATCCACACAGGTATCTACAGTGGCTTTTCTAACTTAAAATCTTGTAAGACCTCCTAACAATGACTATCAGTAATCACTATGGGCTGTTGGAGTGATGCACAGTAATTCGTGCCAACATCCAGTTAACATTGTCCTTAGTCATATCTTGCATAACCCAACCAACCTGTGGAGTGGCTACTTCATATGGTGACTGTTTCTCTTGTCAATGATACTTCATCAGTAATCTATGGCTTAGATACAGTGGGGATTTTGTATATCTGGAATAATGTTGTGATGAGTTCTTTCTTTTCTTCTGGATGTAAAGTAGTTTTACATTCTGCTACTAATGCATGGAAATATTTGAAGAGCTTGCCTGAAGCTTATAAGATATTTTAATATGACTTGTAGTTCTCAATGCACATGACAGTCAAAACTGTGTATCTTTCACTAACCTTATTACCATACATTCTTATTGCTGTTGTGTTGATCATCCAGTATTTTTTAGCAGACTTATCATTCACTAAAGACACCACTGCTTGAGCCATAACAACATGCAGTCTAGTCATGCCATGAATAAATTTGACAGTAGGTTCTTTAGTTGTGTTGTCTATACTCTTACCTGATTAGGTAGTATTTTCAGAGTATCTTCAGCCAGAACTTGGTTGAAAGGCAGCAGCATCAAGGCCCTATCAAGACATAGTTTAGCTTTCCAGTGTCCAGTTTTTCCTGAGACTCACACTGAATATTTATCCCTTAAATTGGGAGTAACCCAATGTAACGTGAAATATTCACTTTCCACATTTGCAGAACATCCATGCCCAATATACTAGTGGCAGGACCCACATTACCAATGACTATAGCTTCCTGATTCCATACCCAGCCTAGTTGTAACTATAGCTGGGAACAACTTATAGGTTCTATTTTGGCTGTATTTTTTGTGAAAAAAGATGTTTATTAACTATAATTTCAGCTTCAGAAACAAGACTTTGTATACTAGTACTAGATATCAACTAATATGAGATGCTCTAGCATATATTAAGAATATATCAACAAGGATATTCTTTTCACATATATTTACAATGACATATCAAGCTCTAGAAGTCAGTCTACTGCTCTGTCTTCAGTTCCCTACAACTTGTACAGACTGGAAAGCCTTGAAAACTTTAAAAATTTTTGAACATTATTTCTAGGCCTGGAAATATTATGGAAAATTTTTAAAGGTTTTAGAAAAGTTTTGAAATTTAGAAAACAAGCTAACCTAAAAATTAAGGAAGTTAAAAGATAAGTAAACAGCTTGAAAACATCAATTATCAGTCAAATTATCATAGACTTAGGTTTAATTTAGGCTAATATTACATCTCATTATATTTTTATATGCTTATGTCAGTTATGGAAAGTAAGCAATATATCTACATCCAATGTTAATTGAAATATATAATATGTCATAAATCATACCAATAAATTTTCATTTAATCTTTTATTAGGTCTACAGCTTAACTAAAAATGTCCATAAATTTATAAAATGTGAAAAATATACCAGCATCTTCATTTATCACAGAATCAGGATTCTGCACACTAGCTTATGAATGGCACATACATCATGTTATATAAACAGTAACTTTGTAAATCTGTTTGCCTATGTTTCTAGCATCCACTCATTTGTTTCTTTAACTGATGTTTTAAGATCAGAAGTTTTACAGACTTTGAAAACTATTGACTTTCATGGTTCACTTCATTCAAATGAAACAATCACAGAACTTTTCAAGAGTATGCTCCCTGACAGTGAAATTAACCAAAGGTTTTCAAGTGGAGAAGAGAAAACATCACACTTAGCCATACATGGATTATCTTTATATTTCACTTCCATACTGAAGCAAAAGGAGTTTGAACAAGTCCCTCAAGATAAAACAGTGCGACATTCATGCTCAATTTTGAGATGAATGAACTGTCTGCACAAGATCAGAGTTCTTAGGACAAGCTGCTGCCACTGATCTATTTGACAAACTGTTCCCTGTCTTCAAAGACTTTGGTTCTAAGAATTTATTGTAGATATCCATGGGCAGCCCCAATGTTAATTGGTAATTACATGAAATATTATCAATAATTCATAATACCTTTAGAGATGGATGTAAAGTAGCTGATTGGAAATTTGAAGAAACTACTATCTTTTAAAGATTCACAAACAAGAACTGATGACTTCTTAATTGAGATTGGATGCTAAGACCTTCCGCCAAAGTTTTGTAAGCACTGATGGCTAGAGAATGTCAATGTTGTAAAAGAGTGCTTATCCCTGCTATCTCTTCTTAAAATATAGTGGGTGTGCAGAAAAACCCATCAAAATTAAAGTCATATGACAGTATTCATGAAGCTTTTTAATTCTCATCTCTTCATCATCAAAGTGCAGTTTTTTTTTCTCTCAGTTGCTAAAGAAATAGAACCTTTTATCAAAGAATTCCAGAATGATAATCCAATGTTGCCTAACATGGCTGCAGATCTCTTGTACCTGCTCTGGGTTGCTTCATTGCCTTTAAGGTTTCTTTTCCTGCTGTTGCATTCCATGGCAAAACTTCTCTGTTTGTGACTTTTTCCTTCCTCCCTTGCCCTTTGGATTCTGCTTTCGATTCAATTGGCCTTTTCTTCCTTGTCTCCTTTTTACCCATAATTAATTCCTGGTTCCTTCACTCTGATTAGCCACTTTCCCTTTTACCTGCATCTCACCCTCATCATAGGTTAGAGATACTTTTTTCTTCGAGCACTGGGACTACACCTCATACGTTTATCTTCCATTATCTGCTTCAGGTAGCTCTTTCTTCCTTGTCAGGGTACTGTCTTCAACCTGTTTCCATCCTTCACTCTTTGGTGAGACTGTGACTGGGAAAGATACCTTTTTGTATATATACCTCTCATTTTTCAGGGGCATGGCCCCTTTTCTCTTTATGGATCCCGAGTGGTGCCTGTCCAGATATACTTAAACTAGTCAAATCCGCCTTGCAAGGCCATGATGACTTAATAGTTATAATTTCCATGGCCACAAGATTGCTCATAAGTTTTCCTCACGATATACTTGCTTCATTCATATGCCCATTCTAGACGTACTAATCCATGGACTTCATGGATAAAACAGAAGGGGATAGCTGCCATTCCTTAAATTGAATAAATCAGGTGTTGTCTGCTTTTCATGGTCTCCCGTTGCACTATTACCAGTGTTTATGTTCCTCTGGACTCACCATTTTTATTTGCCCCCCCCCCCTTTCAGACAGTGGAGTATGGGAGTCTTTACCACTTTCCAATTCCAAGTTGCTGGGGTGGTGGACAATGGAAGCATCCTTCTGAATGTGATATACAATACAAGTAATGATAAAACTATTCAGTTGAGAGTAGGGCAGTGGTGTACTGCTGATGAGATCCTCCAATCTGATGCTCCATATATGTACAGGTTTATCTGAGGGTATGTTGTAGCTTTGGAGTGAGTAGTCAAAGTTGCAGTTCACTCCTTCAATTGGGATCCCTCATCCTACCCCCACATGGATGTATGTTCCCAGTGGCTGGGTTTTGGATTCAGAGCTGAACTAATAAACATAAATCCTCACTCATGTATTATAAGTGTCTCTGTTTCCTCACGTATTTATACTCTTGTTCCCTCCACTCATGTTGTGGGTCACAGTGGTGGAACTTGCAGATTAATATTGTTCTTCCTTTTATGCTATTTTTTCGATGATTTTCTTATACCGAAGATGTTATTGCACTGGGGGTGGTTCCTGTTGGATTGGTTTTGAGTGAGATAGCTTACATTACATATTTACTATACCGATTGTCTGGATGTCAGGTTCCCAGATCAGTCAGTCAAATAATTTATGATATTGCTATCATGTGTCCCATTCATAAATTGGTGAGGGGGGGGGGGTACAAGATTCCCTCTGTTCTGCTAAACTTGAGGTGAAGAAGGTATGATCCTTTTTCCTACCTCCACCAGATGTCTGGGTTTTGGATTATAGTTGACTTGCTGCCAATATGGATGTTGGTTCCCAGTGGCTGGGTTTTGGATGCAGTTGACTTGTGTATGGTCTGTTACTCCTTAGTCACTCTACACCTAGAGGCACATCCCTTTACTCTTTCTGACATTTATGTACTCCATGGGATTGAGATTCCAATATCGTGTGGTTCAGATCCCTATCCAACCATTGTTCTCTCTCTTTTAGATGTGCTCCTCACAATTTCTGCCCATGTCTGCGACACCTCTTTCCACACTGGGTGAAGAGTATACTTGGTACAGAAGTGGTGTGGTCTGCCACATATGATCATCTACTGCAAGGATCTACTCTTTTAGGGTGTCCTTCAGACACTTTTGAAGGATGCTTCTTTCTTTCCCTCCACTTAATCAATGTGGGATTCTAGCTATTTATGTTAGCAGGGCAATGTACCATATCAGAAGTTATAATTTTTCTATACTGAAAATGTATTTCTGATAGCTACTTACATCCTCTCACACTTTCTGCCCTTCCTCCCCACTGAAAACTAGTGCTTCCATTTTCTGCTAAAACTCGAAATGATAGTTTTGTAGAATTTAATGGAGGGAGTCACATGCAACAGGAGGGTGTGTCATACTCCTATAGATGGAGGGTTGTTGCATGATGATTTGCATGCTAGACACAATTGAAACATGTTGATCTTGGAGTTCGTGGGAGCTCAAGGATTGTGGCATAGGAAAAAATTTTGCATATACAGGGCAACACTGAATGAGAATACCTATTTAAGTGAGAGGAGGTAAGCATCTATCGGAAATACATTTTCAGTATAGGAAAATTTTAACTTTTGACTACTAGCTAATATCAATAACATAAAAAATAAAATAAAAACATTTTTAATAAACATAAAATTTATTACATATAAACATTAAATAGTCAATGTACAAGGTCATTTAATTAACTACTTTACTATTTTCTTCTTAAATAAAAGAAAAACTGTCTGATCTGTTACAGTATCCATGTTTGCTATCTCAAAAATCATGGAAACTCCTTTCTTAAAAGTAGGCATACTGCTTTATTTTCCAAATTTGTAAGTTTATGATATCTCCCTCCAATCCACAGCTATGTATTTACACCATTGTCATGGTTAGTAGCTTATAAAATCACCTAATTCATTCTAATTATCAGTTAGTTACTTTTTATTAATAGATATTTATTCTTACATAGCTAGTTGACATCCTACGTTTCAAATACTAATTGCTTCCATCTTCAGAGAAATAATAAGGGCTGTGTTTCTAGTGTTAGTAGCTAGGATTTGATCTGGGTCTTCTTGACAGCCTGGGGTCTTCCCCATTAGGATTTGAAACAGTTAAATAGTTGAATACTTTCAAGAGGAATGCCCAGGTTTGATGACTTCTCTGCTATGTTTACTGATTGTGTTATGAGTTAGGTGGTTATGGAAGGCTTATTTTATTCTTTTTTTTTTCCATTGGGTTCATATCCCATAATTTTTGTATTATTAAATTTTATTGTTTGGTCTTCTCTGGCATGATTGGT
>NW_013666673.1:313603-316270 GCF_000517525.1 Limulus polyphemus | reverse complement strand
CTGTACCAAAGGCATTGGTTTTACTTCAGACTTTGGTCTATTGGCCATAGCTTCCAATCATCACGTCCCTTTGTTCCTCACTTCTCCCAGTTCATCTGGTTGTTTTTTCAGGGTTTGTCTGTTTCAATTGTTGGTCTTTATAGGGCCACCTTCTCTTCCCTGGTTATTTCCCTCTTTTTCTATTCCTTTCACCTGGTCCACCATCTGCATTCCTTTGTTCTGCCTTATTGGGATCTCTGTGTTGTCCTTCCTTCCATGTCCAGTTCTTCCTTTGAACCTATTGCAATGTGTTCCTTTAACCTTTTTTCCCTTAAGACCTATGTCCTCCCCCTCCTGGCAATCGATTGTCATACCGATATTTATGGCATTAATGTTTCTTGCATCTTTTACCATTCATTGTATGTTCTCCGCTATCTGGATTAGGCCTTCCTTCCCAGGACATTGGCTGCCCAGGATGGTTCTTGGGCCTTTTCTCCAATTTCTTTACCTTCCTCTTCACACCTGGTTTCCCATTTGGATCTGGATTATCTACTTTGTCCAGTTTGTTACTTGCTATGTTATATGGCTCGTACTGCCTCCTTTTGTGTTTCTTGTTCCTGTTTCTTTGTTCCATGGAATTCCTCCATTTCCCATGATCTTTCACCTATTACACTCACTGGTTTGGTTCATCAATCCATATGACTGGTGTATTTTGATGTGTCTATGGATGATCCCTGTCTACATCATGTTTCTTCACACCAAATTTGTCATCTAACTATGTCTTTAACTGCCTGCAACCTCCGTCTTTTGGAAGAGATTGTTCAGGCTGGTATGTGGACAACTCGCAATTCAATTTTCACTCCTTATCTGCACAACATAGCTGTGTCTTCCTTGAGCAAGTATCATCTTCCTCCTGTGGTGATTCTATACACATCTCTTCGCCTTTGCCTGGGGTAAGTCGACATATTATTATTGTTTAAAAATTACTTCATTAATATACATATTTCAGGATCCCACTTGGTGGTGAGTGTTGCTTGGTCAGGTATGCTGATTAGTATATCTTGGCACTAAATTTGTATATTTCCATAATACTCACTGTGGAAATGGGGTGTTTCTGTAAGACTACTGGCCACTTATCTGGGGGTGTGTATGTATTTATATATATTTTTTTAATTACCATTGTATCATATATAAAAGACCGTCACTCATGGACTTCTTGAATAAAGCAGATGAAGATTTTTGCCCATCCCTACAGCCCCATGATTTTTACAGTTGCAGTTTTTCTGCTTTTCAAAATAGGGAATCACTGACACCCATTGCACTGTCTCCAGTGTGTCATCCCTCCAGACTCCCCAAGTGTATTCCCCCTTTTTTCTCATAGTGGAGCATGGGAGTCCTTGACACTTCAGGTTCCCAGTCGCTGGAGTGGTAGACTGTGGAGGTTTCCTCTGGAGTGGGATTTGTACAATAAAACAAACTTCATAGTCATATGTACACACTCTGTGAGAAGAGGGCTATCATCATGATATTTAATATTATACAATATCATAATATGCTCAATCCAAGTTTCTTATCCCAGATGTTTTTGCTCAGGAAGACCACACTTGTTGATCATGAAAAAAAATTTTATGCAAGGTGCTTCTATTGGGTGTTTTCTGATATACTCAATATAACACAAGGCACTTCTACCGGGTGTTTTTCCCAGGCTGACTGGACTTGTTGATTACAAAATCTGTTAAGCACAAAATATGAAGCAAGAAATGCTATGCAAGGTGCTTCCACTGAATATTTTCTGCCTGAATGGACCACAATTGACATAATCTGACGTATACCAAGGTGCTTCCTCTGGATGTTTTGCCCGGGCTGACCACACTTGGCTATATTAATATAAATCCAAGGTGCTTCCCTTGGATGTTTTTTGTCCAGGTGCTCTACACTTGTTGGTCTTACAATCTTATGCAAGGCACTTCCACTGTTGTTTTCAAACGGATGGACTACACTGAGCGTAATCCGACATATCCAAAGGCACATCCCCTGGATGTTTTTTGCCTAGGTGGACTGCACTTTGGCTATTCATATATATTTACAGTCCTTTAGTCCTAGCCACATATTCTAATAACTGATTACAGGCATCTTCAGATCTAACTATTATTGTGTCAGGTGCTCATGCTTGTTACATATGTGGACTTCTTACATATTAACTGTTGACCATGGGCAGAATCTGTATTACATGACATGATGCCTGTCTATTACGTTCCCCCCCTATGCGTCTTACTATGTTCATTACTTGGTGAAGAACAAACCTGTTCCAGAATTAGTGCTATACCACACAGGTGTGCCACCTTTTATAATTTTGTCACACCTGTTCTTTCATGGTGGTTGTTCTTTGCTTGTTTGGTTACTTTTGCAGCTTCACTGGCCCCTCCACCTTTTCAATGTAGAGGTAGTACCATTTCGTAAGTTAACATTTTCGAACACTGAAAATGTATTTCTGATAGGTACTTACCTTCACTCACCCACGTCCCACCCTTCCTCCCCACTGATTTGTGTAAAAAATGAAGGGGAAGAAAAGACTAGTGCACTACTGAAAATTTTAGCAATGCTTAGAGGGCAAATCAAGGTTGAGAGAGCTTTGAGTGAGGTAAGCTATCAGAAATGCATTTTCATTGTTAGAAAATTTTAACTTCC
>NW_013666673.1:301150-312650 GCF_000517525.1 Limulus polyphemus | reverse complement strand
TGGAATACATATTCACAAGAAGTTTTGTAAATGGCATAATTGCTATTGGTTGGGTCTTTAGGTAGTTTGGTATATACTAACTGCAATCATAATGTTTTGAGGCTTATGAATACTGATTTAACTTTATGTTACTTTCATATTATCTGTAGTATGTTTTCAGAGAGACTTTGACATAGAGGAGATATGTCTGTTTATATGTAATTTGATTTATCTCTGCAGTCATATTTACAGCAATCAAGATGAAAATTGGTGCAATATAAATTTTCATGTGCCCAACACATTGCCTTATAAAAAAAATTTGGATTTGCCCATTTGAGTCTTGGGGGGGGGGGGGGCAGAGCTCACAAGGAAGCATAATTTTGGAGTTTTGGGTCAATTACTCAGCCATATATTGACCAATTTACATGCTATTTAGTACAAAGATACTTTTGTACAAGACCCACACACTAACAAACAAAAATCGTAGACTTGTTCATTTTTAGTAATTATAGGGGGCTTAAGATGCTACAAAAAGCATAACTTTTTAAGGTTTTTGGCCAATTACTCCACTGTATTCCAGCTAGTGTACATGGTATTTGGTACAAAGATACTTTTATATAAGTCCCATTCATATACTTACAAAAATGTGGGATATGCGAAATTTTGGTCATTTTAGGGGGGAGGGGTAAAAAGTTATATAAACCCACAGTATTGGGGGTTTTGGTCAATTACTTAGATTTGATTCAACAAATTTACATGAAATTTGGTACAAAGATACTTTTCTATAGGCAACATATATTAAAAAACAAAAATGTTGGACTTGCCCATTTTCAGTAACTGAATTATAGCTTTTTTGACAACTTGCCATATTTTTGCCAATTTTCAAGGAATTTGATACATAGATACCTTCTTGCAGGTCCTAATCAGTGATATATACAGTTTGGTTTTTCTGTGTTTTTCACCATTTTTCTGATATCAAAATTGGCCAATTGTGTGGTGGAAACATGTTACATTCACCCACAAATGATGGCCTCTTAAATTATGAGGTTATCATGGTTGATATTATAATGTACAAGCAAAAGTACCCTGCCCTAGTAACAGGAAAAAGTTTAAGTTAATCTATCAATTTAAATTATTTCATGGACTTTAAAAAATTTAATTGTGTTGCATTCTTGGTTTCATTCAGAGCCAAAGCTCCGGGCTATTTATACCACCCACCACAAAATCTAATTGTTGAGCATTTCAGTCATACTAAGAGCTGCTCATCAATGACATGTGGTAGATCTACATTTTAATTGCTTAAATCAAGTCACATTTTGAAATGTGAATGATAGTGTGATTAATTCCTAACAATTTAGCATAGAATATCCTGCTTGTGAAATAAAATTTGGTATCAACATTATTCATGTCTTTTCTCTCATCATTTCAAAAGTGAATGTTGAGCTTAGCCTGTATGCACAGATTTTCAAATGGGAGGCAGACGAACACTCGGACAGACACCATTGTTTGTAATATATATATAAGATAAAGTGGACTAAGTTTTTAACATGTTAGGATGTTATATTTGGTAATGGTGATATTATACCTGCTAGCTATCTAGATAAAGGGTGACATGGTGAATCTCTGCAGTTGAGTATGGAACAGAGAAGAAAGCCTTGTACATGAATTTTACATGAACCACAGATATGTGGGGTGGTGCTTTAGCATGCTGTTAATTGTTTGACTGTTTCTTATCCAAGTTCTTTCTTATATGTTTTGAAGAGTTTAATTTTTTGTGTGTGTGTGTTAGCTGTTAGGTTAGACTTGATCTTCATGTAGTGGCCTACTTCAACTAGTGTTTGAAGAAGGTGTATTGCTCTTTGTTCACGATATTGGTTACTTGACATTTTACTAGCTAGTAGAATTATTATTGTGTTGTCTTCCTTTAACTTCCTAGGGCAGTTCTTTTTCTGTTAGGGTGGTATTATACTGCTGACTTTATTCTGATTCTCAATTCTTTCTCCCAATTATGAATAAAGATGAAAGATGAGATGTTTATCAATTTTAGCTAATTTATAGTCTTAAAGTCTTACAAGTTTCATAGCCATACTGGGTCATTAAGTGTCTAGAATAAGGTTGCAGTGATCAGATAATTTTTATCATGATTAGTAGCCTGTACTCCTCTTCTGTGGTTGTAGCTACATCTAGGGTAGATGTTTTGTTATTTTTGAAGGAGAAGTTTAGTCTTCGACTTAGAACACTTTTTTCAGGTTCTGTTAATGGTCATTTTGTTAAATGTATTACTGTATATTTAAGTAAGACTTGTAGTTGTGGGAATTTAGTTTCTTTACATGAATTCCTTAGTATGTAAGTGCGTTTGTATGTTGGTAGGAACTTTGAATAGATTTGTGTATCTTGATAGAGTATGTTGTCTGTTGTATTATCTGTCATCTGATATAGATTGTTAATATTATATATCCTGTGTCTTGTGTTCTATTTTTATAGTTATATTTCATCCTATCTTGTAGTATATGGCTTTATTAAGTAGTTGAGTTATTGTTTTACAAAATATAACTCAACATTGTCATTTGTAAATTGCATTATGTTGTTTGTTTACATTTATGGTGGAAACTGAAATGGTTATCTAGTTAAGCCAATTTATGCACTTAAATCATACAAATTCTACAGCCATACTGGGTCAATAATTATCTGTGGTAAGATTGCAACTATCAGATGTCAATCATTATAATAATTAGTAGCCTATATGATCACCTAAATCTAATTATTAATTATATACTTATTTTGTTATTATTATTATTACTAAAACTAATTAATAATTACTTTTGAAATGGTACTAAGCTATCTTGCCCTTGATTTCCCCTCTAAGCACCATTGCAACAACATGTGCTGATCATGTGACTACCCTCCATTCATACTGCACCACCTATACTAGTGCAGCTCCCTTTACCATTGCAGCAGAATCCTCACTTTCTCGATTGGCATTTTAGTGTATAGACATGTGTTTTAACTTGTTCTCCATGTGACTAGAAGATCTTGACTGTGTTTGATCACCAATTTATATCAGTTTCAACTTCTTGTGTGTTTAGTTTCCATTGTTTCTACTCATTTGTTATAGAAATGTTTCTGTTTCTGAATTCTTCTTTGTTCTTATGGATTCTAGATTTAACATAGTGGATGATGAAATTCCTGCCATAAGTAGAATACTAGTCCCCAGGTCTCAGGGTCGATGATGTTTGCTGGGGAAGCTCAGGCTTTAGTTCATGGGGAGTTCATGTCTTACATTTGTCTGACAATTTTTTCCTTTTACCTTTTGATTTTTGGGATGAGGGATATAACTACTGAGTGAAAATTGTCCTTTTATGGCACTTTCCATCTGTTACCATCCCTCCACATAATCTTCTGTGTTAGGTATTGTTCCCTTTCCCAGGAGATCAGTGGTAAGTTTTTCAGTTGTATTTCTCACTCCCCATATGTATACCCATTTTCAGTGACTTTATGTGAGTTTGCATGGATATACCTAATTTCTGCACTCAATAATTTAGGCCATTCATGTCTTCTCTGCTCAGTGTTGGGCACGTTGGATTTTTATACTTCTTTTACCATCAAGGTTATATTCGTTTAAACTTGCATTTGGAGTTTGATTATTCCTTTGTTTTTGTTTGCATTTTTAATTCTTTTCACTGTTAATGTTTTTTTTGTTTTTTTTAAGTTTTTTTTTATCTATTACAAGTCATCAAATTGGAAATTAGATTTGAGTTTAATTTTGTTATTGTTAACTGAGCAGCTTTTTTATTTTCATGTTCTTTAGGGTAGGTTTTGTTTTCGTGTCCTTTGTTTTTAAGGGTCATTTATCTTCTACGTTCCTTACATGATATGGTACTTTAGGTGCTGTTTATTGTTTTAGGTAAAGTTTCATAGTTTTGCAGATTTGTTATTTTTATGTACTTTGTAGACTTTACACATTTCTACATTTTGTTAGTTCATTAGTAATGAGTACTTTTTCTAAGTATGTTTAGTTACGTGTCTTTTTCTCTACACTTTTCAACAGTTCAGTGGTTTCTAAAGATTCTGTCTGTGGGTTTCTGCCTCCTGTTTTGCTCCCCCTCTATCCACTTCCTAGATCTTCTTCCCTCCTCCTTTGGATCATGCCTCATCTAGTCATCTTGCCGAATCTGTTCAAGACCTACTACACAAAGGAGCTATTGATTGGGTGGTGGTCACAAACATGGGAGATTGGAGACCCATCATAGATCTTTCCCAGGTGTATTCTCATCTGTAGACACTGTAGATTCACTGTGGAGTCCTACCTCTCACTTTGGTGGTATTGTTTTTCCCCAGTGTCACGTCATTTTTCTTCGGTTTGTCCATGAGGGTTCTGTCTTCCAGTTCTGGGCACTGCTATTCAGTCTTCCTTCAGCTCTTTATGTGTTTTGTCGAGTGGTATGCTCTTTTTCATGTCATCTTCACACGCTGGATCTTCAGACTCACTACTCCATGGACAAATGGCTTCTGCTCACCTCTTCCCATGTTCAGTCACTCACTCACACCTGCTTACTTCTTCAAGAAAATACTCGGATGGGAATTCTCATCAAGTTGGAGGGGTCTTTACTACCCCCTTGCTGTATCTTATTAATTTGAAACTTCTCTTCATTTCACTTCTTGGTTAAGCTCAGCCTTCTTCACTTTAGCTCTGGAATATGGAGTGAGCAGTCATGAAGGCCCTAATTTATCCTTCTCTCTCTTCATGAGAGGTTCTATCTCTTTTGTGATTGTGGGCTTCCTTGGAAGCTCTCATTCCCTTAGGTTGGGTGCATTCTCTCCCTTGGATGCTTCTTGATCAATAGACTTCCCCCCAAGATCTCTTGGACCATCCCATCTCCCTTCCACCTGGGATCAGAGCCAACCTTGCTTGGTGGCTCAACAGGGAATTGACCTCAGTGGGGGTTCCCATTTCTTTGCCTCCTCCTGAACCTCATCAGTTTACAGATACTTCCTTGGTGGGTTTTGGGTTTTTTTCTTGACTCCCCAGAGATTTAGGGTCAGCAGTTAGTCAAGGAGACTACTCTTCATTTCCACATCCTGGAACCTTTGACAGTTCATTGGGCTCTGTATCATTTCCTCCACTTCCTGTGGAAGTAGGTGGTTATGGTTCATTCTGACAATCCCACTGTCCTCAGCTATGTTACCAAGTAAGGGAGAACCAAGTCCAGATCTGTGTTTTCAGACTCTGGAACTCCTGTACCTGGCCAACAACCACAACGTGATTGTTCTGGCATGTCACATCCCAACCAGGTTCTCCCCACGGAGTGGTCCCTTCATATTCAGGTTTTTCTGTGGGTGTGCTTTCAACTGGGAATTCCACATATATATTTGTTTCCCACTCACTGGAATGCCAAACTTCCACCTATTTAGGTCTCCAGTTCCCCCACCCCTCACTCTGATGCTGGATGCTTTTGTCATGCAGTGTTAACAGTTCCACTACTTCCATAGAGAGTATTTTTGAAAGGGGGGATTGTTTTGTGTTGTTGTTGTTTTCTAAATAATTTATACAATGTAAGGTTTGGTAAAAATATTAGTTTATTAAAAATGAGCCTTTTTATAGGGTGATACAGAAGAGCAAGTGATATAGTAAAGGGTGTTAAAAGAGATGCAATATTACAAAGGATATTTGTAGTGTGTATAGGGGTTGATGATGTAGGAAAGGATAGGTCATAAAAGCTATCTGTTAAGTACAAGAATTGATAAAAGCATTTTAAAAAATGGGCCATAATAACCTAATTCTGCTAGAGATACTGCCAAGATATATTTGTAGGAATGAAATCATAAGTAGGTCACTAAGGTTAAATGATAGGCTTTATTAGTCTAACATGTAAGGATGACCAAATTAGGTGGGTGGACTTTTGCACACAGGGTCAGTTCATGAAAAAAGGGAGGATTTTGGAATGGATGGTTTATACTTTAATAAGGTAAGGGCTGACTTGTTTGCAAGAGCTGTTAACTCAACTGTAAGGGAAACTTTAAAGTATGAATAGATAGTAGAGCAGACCAGAAAAAACTAAATGAAGAAAGAATAAGATGTATAGAAAAAGTATAGTGTGGGAATAAAGTACAGAAATAATTTTAAGTGTAGGCTAACCTGGTATTATTATAATACTAAAAGTATAAGAAATAATATAGAAGATTTTTAGAGCACAGCTGGAATAGAGGATTTTGGTGTAACCAAAATAACTGAAACTTCATTAAATGTAAAGAATTTTTAATAACAGAAATTTCTTATAAATACAGGGATACTGGTTATTTAATAGAGAAAGAGTATTAAAATAAGGGGGAGGAGTGGCTTTATATGTAAAATGTTACATCCTGTTGAAGTTGATATCAAAATTAATTAATTAATTAAGGAGGTTGAATCTATTTGGGCTTCTATTGGAGGAGACTTTTACTTGGAATATGTGATGAACCACAAGATGAAACTGATGAAATTAATGAGAAACTATAGTGTGACTAAGATTATTGCTGCTAATGAGGTTATAATTATAGAGAATCTTAATTTCAGGCATATAGATTGAAAAATGTTAGAGTTAACTATGAGGGAGACTGGTTTGTAGAAATCATTCAGGATGGTTTTATTCTCCACTTTGTTAGGAAACCTGCTAGGAACAATGCTATTTTAGATTTATTGTTAACTTTTAATTTGAGAACATCTGGGTGTAAGTGATCTTTGTTCAATTAGGTTTGATGTTTGACTCCATATAGATTCTGGTTGCAAATTTCAAAAAAGTTAATTTTGAAGGAATGCAACAAGAATTATGTATTTTGAATAGAGCAGCTGGATTAATTACAAATACTGGTGAAATGTGGAAAAAATTAAAGATAAGTTTCACATATTCAAGATAGACATATCCTTATTAAAAAAATGGTAGCTGCAAGTAAAATAATCAAGTTGCTTATAAAGGGTGTAAGGGATAAAATTAAAGAAGTTTCATATAACTGCTATGATAGGAGATTTAGAAGGTTACAGAAGATCAAGTGTTAGTATAGCATGAAATTGGGAGATTGGCTAAAAATGTTAAAATTGTTTGTTTGTTTTTTTAATTTTGCACAAAGCTACACGAGGGCTATCTGCACTAGCCATCCCTAATTTAGTAGTGCAAGACTAGAGGGAAGGCAGCTAGTCATCACCACCCACTGCCAACTCTTGGGCTACTCTTTTACCAATGAATAGTGGGATTGATCGTAACATTATAATGCCCCATGGCTGAAAGGGCGAGCATGTTTGTTGGGACAGGGATTCAAACCCGCAACCCTCAGATTATGAGTTGAGTGCCCTATCCACCTGGCCATGCCATGTTAAAATTAATAATAGGAGTTTTTTTAACACATTAAGGATAAGCATAGAATAATACATTCAAAACAAGTCAGATGTATGTACAAAAAGTCTTTACATTATAGGATATCAAAGTTGTATCTAAAACTAAATAATTCTCTTTTTGTATCAAAAGTCCACACAGACTGGTTTAATTACTTTAGAATCCAATTGACAAGATGAATTATTTCTTTCTACTCAATTTATTACTATACAATCTGCAATAAATTCACTTACATTAACCCCATGGGTTACTACAGTTGTATCCAGAACTTTAAATAATTGTTTCCTTTTCATCAAAGTCCACACAGGTGGGTTCAATTACTTTAGAACACCCTTTGAAAAGACAACTTTTTCTCCTTTGTCTCTGTTAAACTAACAATCATGCAGTCTAACTTCACTTTTTCTGACTTAACATACTCTAGAACTTTCTACAAACTATGAGATGCTATAATGTAACATTGCTCACTTAAGGCAATGAGAAAAATGCAGAGTAATGTGATGTCAAATTACAACTACTGAACTATCAAGTTATGTAACAAAATTTGTCATAACTATCGCCTTTAAAATAATTACGTTTAACACTCTTGATATGAAAACTAAATAATCATTAAATATTAGATCATCAAATGAACAAAATAATAATTCTTATGCTAAACAGTCTTGGATGTCCAACAATAAGCCCCTCCTCAAGAAACATATTTACAGTATATTATTATACTATATACAAAGACTGTTCTCAGCTCATACACGAAGTCTCCTCCTATGATCTGCACCAACATTTGCAGTTCCCTTGTTGGTCTATCTTTGCATAGGGCATGTGGTAGGGCTTCATCTTGACAGGATCCCTTGTCTTTGTCTTGATTTTGTGTTGCTTGAGATTAGGTTTGCCCTGGTCCAGTCGCTCTTGCAGGTCTTTCTTTTGCTTGCCAGTCAATTCTACACAAGTTAACATATTTGTGTGTTTCATCTCCACCCAATGGTCTTAGGCCTACTAGGTCTTTATCTTCTATAACAAAGTCACTGTCTTATGGTTATGCTTCTATGACAGCTACACCTGCTTTGTCCATCTGTACCTCAATAGCTGTACCCATTATGTCTTCTTCCCTCTTAAAGAACCTTTTCAACAGATTGGCATGGTAGATCTTGGTCTTCTCATCTACTTTCATATTATAGTCCATTCTGTTGAGAACTTACTGTACTTCAAAAGGTTCTTTACACTACAGGGTGAGTTTGTTGTTGTCTGTGGATAGTAGAACTAAGACCTTCTGTCAGACCTTGAAATGTCAATCCTTGGCCTTCTTATCATAGACGTGCTTCTGATTGCCTTGAGCTGTATACAAATTCTCTCAAGCAAATTGACAGGCCTCCTCCAATCAGTTTTTGAGGTCTAACATGTATTGGTATGTGTTCCTAACTTCTGACTCTTCTTCTCCTGTTCATAGCTCTTTCAATATTTGTATCAGACTTTGTACTGTTCTTTCTTATAGTAGTTTGAAAGATAAAAATTCTGTACTTCCTTTTGGGACTTCTCGATAAGCAAATAATATTGCCTGCAAGTACCTGTCCCAGTCACATGGTCTTTCTTGGCACATCTTCTTCAACATGCTCTTTAAGACTCCACTGACTCTCTCACAAAGTGCATTACATCTAGGGTTGTATGGGGGTGGTAAAGGGATACCCAGTACTGAAGAGTCTGCACACCTCTTGCATCAGTTCTGAAGCAAACTGCATCCTTCTGTCACTCAGAACTTCTTTAAGAAAGCCCACTCTGCAGAACACTTCAAGGAGGGCTTCTGACACTCTCTCTGGCTCTATCTTTGGCAGTGCTATGGCTTCTAGATAATCTGTCACATAATGCATTACTGTCAGCACATACCTGTTCTTTGCCAGAAATAGGTGCTAGTGGTCCAATCAAGTCCACAGCTACCCTGCTGAATGGATCTTTTATGAGAGACATCTCACTCAGTTGCACCTTGGCTACCTTCCCTATAGACATTGTCCTTTGACAGATGACACATGACCTGCAGAATCTGGTCACATCTTTGATGACCCCCAGCCAATGGAAATTGCTGATGATTTTGTCTGCTATCTTCTTTGCTCCTAGGTGTCCTCCCACAATCAACTCATGAGGCAACTTCATCATTTGACTCCAATATTCTGTTGGTACTGTGATCTGTTTAACTTCTCAGTATAATTGCCTTGATAGATCTAGTACAGCATTCCCTCCCCATTCTTTGTTGTGTAAGTCCCTTTCCTCTTTGTCTTGTGCTTCACTTTCTCCCTGGTACTGACCCAAAGTTTCTGCAGTGAAGGGTCTTCCTTCAGTTCCTGCAGACCTACATTCAGGATGTTGCCTTTTGATACTTGCAGGGGCTTGATGTCTTGCTTGCTCTTCTTTTCTTGAGCTCTAGTAGTGATTACAGGTGCTTCATCAGTCTCCTTTCTGTCTGGTTCCTCCAAACTTCTACTGCCTGGTATATTGCCAATCACAAACTCATAGATGGGTGCCTTCATAGACATTGCCTCAAGGTCTCCCACACAGTATGGAGTGTCCACCTATATTCTTGCTACGGGAAACTTTCTCACTGTTCCATCAATTAGCATACACAGATGTACCTTGCCTGTCATCTGGTCATCAGATACTAGACTGGTTCTCACAACTGCACTGCAGTATCCAGTGTCTTGTAGGACCTTCACTTTCTTGTTCCCAACATTGCCTTCACCTACTGGCATGTTGTGATGTACTGTCACCTCTTGATGTTTGTCACATGCTCAAACCACTACTGGAACTGCTGATTCATTTGCTAACATCAGCTGACCATTAGTCATGCACTGATTAATCACAGAAATAGCACTTCTTTCTTGTGGTGAATCTGATGAGTTGTCTCCATTCTGTTTCTTCTGGGAACAGCATCCATGGTGATAGTCACTCTTTTCTTATTTCTTGCCAGCCCCAACTTTGTGGGTTACTCCAGCTGCTTTATGTTCAGATTTATGCAGCTGTTTGTTGATGACAGACTTACTTTCACTCACAATCTGCCCCATTTTAGAACAGGCATAACATCTCTTCTCCCATTTGTTTGTTAACCTCCTATAACCTTTGGTGGAATCCTGGTTCTGGTCAGTCACCCCTGGTTAACCTTGAACTTGCCAGTTATACTTCCTCCATGGGCTTCCATATACTGTTCTGCCGGCTTGATCATCTTGTCCCCATCTTTTGGTGTTCTCTCCTTTAGGAACAGTCACACATCACTTGAGCATGTGATTATAAATTGTTCACATATTAATAGATCTGCCAGTCCCTCAGAACTACTTTCACACTTCGCCATGTCAATCTATCTTGTGAAGTATTGCTGTAGATGTGCCACAAACTGAAATACACTTTCTCTAGTATCAGGTTTGACTTCTCTGAACGTCTGGCTAAAACCTTCCTTGGTAAGCATTTCAGCAAGGCCACTTTTAACTTGTCATAGTCTATGGGATCTTCTGACATCATGCCTGCATATACTTGTAAGCCTTTTCCTGTGAGAAGTGGACAGAGACAGACTGCCCATTCACCTTTGTCCCAGTTCCAACTTTGGATGAATCTTTCATATCTCTCCAGGAAAGCATCCATGTTGTCTTTCTGATCATCAGATTTGGGCAGCTTAGATTTACTGGCTCTGACCCCATTGTCATTCTTTGGTCCTTCTTTCTGTTGGGTGACCTTGGCAATCTCAATTTGTGCTCTTATTCTCTCTATTTCCAGTCCTACCTTTCCCTCATTTTCTTCTCTCTCTCTCTCTCTCTTTCTACTTTTAGTCTTTCTTCCTCTCTTCTCTGTCTACACCCTTCTTTCTCTAGTTCTTGTTGTTGTTCAACAAACTCTCGTAGTTCGCCATCTTTGAGCCCAGACACTCACCTCTTTCTACCTATTTATTAAAATCTGATGACATGGTTACATTGTGTGATTGTAATCTCTGCACTATTTTCACCACCACTACAGTTGTGCATACATAGGCTTACTTCCACTGTAGTTCACATCTTCTTCTATCGCTGTATAATCCTGGCTTGCTCGCCAAATGTCAGTTTTTATATGGGCGGGATTCTTTACAGTAGATGTCTGTGACTTGTTGGCAATAAGTTTCACCAATAGACAGCACACAATTCACTTGT
>NW_013666673.1:285122-300426 GCF_000517525.1 Limulus polyphemus | reverse complement strand
AGCACGCACACTGCTGCTTCTTGGCGAGAAACCCCCAAGCCACAATACAACATTCCACCAATTAATTCTACAAACTACAAGATTTTATGTTGTAACAATACTCTCTTAAGGCAACGAGAAAAATACAGAAGGTTTGAGTGATGTGACATCAAATTACAACATTTGAACTACACATACAACGTACAACTCTTACTGAGTTACGTAGCAAAATTTGTCATAACTATCCCCTTTAAGTTAATTACTTTTTAACACTTGTTATGAAAACTAAATAATCATTAAATATTAGGTCACTAAATGAACTAAATAATAACTCTTAAACAGTCTTGTATATCCAACAAAGATTGTCATGGACAAGGCTATGATAATGGTGCAAATATGCTTGGTGAAAAGAATGGTGTAAAAGCAAGAATACTTCAAATCAATTCATGAGCTTTCTCCTGTCCTAGTGGTAGTCATAGTTGGAATTTGACCTTAAATGATGATGCTTCATCTTGTACAAGGGCTCAAATATTTTTTGGTTCACTTCAAAAGCTTTATATTTTATTTTCAGCATCCTTAAGCAATGGTATGTATCAAAAGAAAAGGTCAATATTACCCTAAAACCACTTTTATAATCTAGATGGGAATGCCACATAGATAGTGTGAAAGCTGTTCAATTTCATCTCAAAGAGATATGTGATGTTTTATTGGAAATATTGGCAAATTATAAGGGCAATCCCAAACTTCATAGTGAATATGATTCTCTCATTAATAAGATTATGTCTTATGATTTTTAGTATCTCTTATTATAAGGTATGATCTTTTAATTAATATAAATACTATCAGTAAATTATGGCAAGGTAATAACATGCATTTGCACAGCATTGTAAAGCATGTAAAAGACATTTTTAATTAGATTGGTGAATATGGATCAACAGGCTTTGAGTTAGCACTTTCAACTGCTAACAATCTGGCAGAAAGTTTAGATATTGAAAAATAATTCAAAAAAGGGAAATAGCAAATAAAAAATGTTGAATTATGAAAGTGACGATGAATACACTAATGATTCTAAAGAAGCATTCAAGATTCATTACTCCAATGTTATTGTTGATACAATCTGTGTAAGTACTGAAACCCAATTTGAGGCTCTGAAAAATATGCAGAAAGTTTTGGATTTTTATATGATATGCCAAAACCTCACACTATTACAGAAAAAGAAGAGCTTTGCAGCATTGCAAAGATTTTATGATTGTAGTTAGCTCTGAGGGTTCATGCGACATCAATGAATTAGAGATAAAGAAAGAAAATAGTGCTTTGCAGGATTATACCACCCAATACCAATATAAGCTGGACCTGAAAATTTATCATAGAAAAGTATATGTAGCACTTTGCATAGTTCTGACTATTCCAGTTACTGTTGCTTTGGCAGAAAGAAGTTTTTCTTGTCGTAAGCTTATCAAAACTTACTTCCATTCTATCATATTTCAAGAAAGATTGGAATTGCTGACAATGTTATCTATAGAAAATGACATATAAAACTCTAATTTTTACTGATCTGATTAAGGACTTCAGTGCATAAACGAGGAGAAAAACCTTGTTTAATAAATAATGTCAGTAATGTAAATACTTGTTATACAAGTTAGATTAAACATTTGTATATATTTTACTTACTGATGTATGCAGTGATATATTTTTCATTCCATAACTACTGTTTATTTATTTCAAGTGTCAATTTATGAGTTGCATAAATTATTTTGGAAAATAAATAAGCCAAACGTTTGAAAATAAACTTTTAGGAATTAGATTGATTATCAGTTTCCTTCAAATGCTAGTCACGTATAGCTACATTCAGTATTTCAAAATATAGTGCCTAGCAACTTCCATAGCAAGAATTACCTATATAAGGGGCCGAGGGTGCCCCGTGTTCCATATACGCCTTAGGCCCCACAAAATCTAGATCTAGCTGTGCTGGATAGGCCATATTTAGAGTATTGGACCCCTTGCCTTAAGAAGGACATTAAATTGTTGGAAAGGGTTCAGAGGAGAGCTACTGATTGAGGTGTTTAAGATTGTTAAGGGAATTGAATATATTGATGCATCATCATCTTTTTCATACTTTATGATAAGAATGGTAGAACCAGGGAATGCATAAATTTTGGCGGGGTAGGAGTTATCTTAAGCTAAGATAGTTTTATTTTTCTAACATGGTGGTTAGTCTTTGGAATCAGTTGCCTTGAAATGTGGTTGATGCAGTAAATTTAAGGGAGTTTACATAAAGGCTTAATAAATATTTGATTGATAAGGGGTGGCTTGCAGTATTTTATTCTTATTTTAAAGTTTAGTTTCATGAAAGGGATAGCCCAAATGAACCAATAGGTTCCTTGATGCATGCCCTTAAATTATATGCTTGGTCTCATTAATACATTATTTATTGGGTTGACCAACTAGCCATCAATATAAACTATAATACCAAACAATATGCAAGTTAACCTGAACAAAACTTACAGAGTTGTGACATTTCAGCACAAGCACATAATAGATTATGTGACTAGTATATACATTTAGTATCCTAGCTGCCAGCCCCCATAACTTGTAAAGAAAAAACCCATAATAAAAACCATGACTAGAAGCAAACTTCTGCTGGAATTTTGGTACTCACTAAAATTCAGTCAGTAATGATTATAAATTTTTGGTACTTGATATTCCATACTGTACTGTGAGGCCAGCTACGTCCTGGTAAAAGTAGGTATATATATTTATGTACTTGTTTAAGGACAATTTTGCCAATAACTAGTAACATGTAAATATATGAATCATGTCTTATCAATAATTAACTAAGAAAGTGACTATGTGACCATCAGGCATAGAATGAAAAGGAAAAGAAGAAATAAATTAGTAAATGCCTAGCATTACAGTAGTCAACTCTTCAGAATGAGTCGTTTTGATAATGACAGAAAAAAAAATAGTAGGAAAATTAGCTTCTTCATTGGATTTATTTTGGACCTCTTTTCAAGTAAAATCTGCATATAACAGTCATTTATTTAATTATTTATTATTTGATTGATAATGTCAAGGTGACTTATTACCTGTTTCATTAACTATTTCCCTGCTACATTTATAGAAACAATAAAACACAAAAAGGCATATGTTTTAATATTTTATTAATTATTTCAAACTACAAACTAGTAATTTTTTGGAAGTTTAAAGGATACCTTTTTTTTCAAGGTGGTACAAACTCTCGTGACAGCTACTGCTCTAGAGGAAGGGGAGATATATATGTCCCTATGACAGTAAAAGAGTTAAAGAACTTTTATTTTTCAATAACTTTTTATACAATATACCTTTTTTTTTACTTTCTCTTAAATTTCACCAAATTTTATATATGTTCTTCTTTTGAGGCATATTTCCTATCAAAACTGTTGTAAAGATGATAAACACTGCTTCATTTATGTTTTTAAGTGTCGCTGCTAAAGTATAAGTTAATCTTGGAAATGGTTGTATTATACAGTAGCTGAAAACTTCCTACAAAATTAAATTATTAAAGTAAAAAAGTTAGAGTACTTTATATTACTATTTTTATATAATGAAAGTCTTTCAAAACAAAACACCTGGGTTTCTGAAAATGACACCTTTTAAAGATTGCCAGTTTTATTAATTGTACATGAATCAGTATCAGTTTTCATATTATACCTAATTCTAATTAACTTAATATTAAGAATTTGTAATTTCTTTGTACTTTCTTTTTTAAAATTTAACATTTTCTTTACCTGAGATTTCTTGCACATACCACAAGTCTTGAAGAAACTTCCACCTCAGTATGTATCTAAATGTGTTGTACCATCCTATGACATAATCGTCATAATACTGTAACTCTCCACCAGATGGAAGGTGACACAGTCTCCATTGGTAGTAACCCCTGAGCATTACTACATGATCATAGGCTCATTCTTGACAAGGCACCAAGTGCAGAGAAGTATATATCTATCTGAAATACATTTTCAGATAAGGAAAATGTTAACTCACTTCACCACAACACAAAGAGCTGGAATCCCACAATTATCAGTTACCAAGATAAGCTCCTTTCTGAAAGAGTTACAGAAAGCCTGTAGGGTGCAACTTCCATGACACTGGGAATCACAAAATGCAGCAGCATCTAGTGGAAGATTGCATCCATTGGAGTTTTATTGTTAAATTACTGTGATAGAACAGCAAAAGATATCAAAAAAATACAGTGCTGGGAGTTACATGTCGACGAGGTATGCGTAATATAAGATACAAATACTTTAATAACAAGTGGAGGGAGAAGGAGCCTTCACCGGTGTCCCAAGGCAAATCCAAGTCCCATCTGGCTGAATAACACTAATGTAGCATTAAATAAAGGCAGTCAATCAAAGCATCTAGTAACTCAAGAAGCACAAAATAAAAACACTTCTGAACACAGGAAAAGAATGAGCTTGTGATCATGTGCTAGTGCTCATGGGGATTACTGCACATGGAAGTTGTTTCCCCCTTTTATTGGTGGAAGGCTACATCATAAGCTGATGCAATACACACAGACATGTATAGTGGTGGGATTTGTTCAAGGCTTGTGGCATGGGCAAGAAATTCCACAGCAGTTGTGTGTGAGGTAAGTAACAATTTTACAATAACTGAGATTGATAGTGGAGTTCTTTTGAATGAATATAGCTGACATAATAATAATAATACCATAAAACTAGTCACTTTAAATGTATCTGATTTTTAACAGTTATGAGCAACATTTATCCTCAAAACGTTATTTTACTAACTTCTAATCTAGGGTATATTACAGATTTCTTTTTATCAAATATAATCTTTGGCATAGAGGCCTTATATGTGTACTGTGATTTGCCAAACCTCTGCTTTGGACTGCAGTTTTACCTATTCAAGGGTCATCAACACAGCATAGGTAGCAAGCCTGTATAATGGTGATGCACATATAAGATGTATGGGGATTTTGAGTCCTTTTAAATTCACCGTATAGTAACCTAAATTGATTTAAGTGTGTGAGAATAATGATATTATGGCATTGTGCTAATTTATTATTTGATATTATACAGACCAACTATTTGATGATTATATTACAGATTTATTTTATTTTCACCTAAGGTAAAACTCAAATCTAATCTGTGATGCGGAGGCTTAATGCACTCTTTGATTTGTTGCACACTCTGCTGTGTATTGCAATTTCACCTATTCAAAGCCCATCAGCACAGCTTAGGACAGCAAACCAAAGAAATACAATTAGGCCTCTTATTATGGTGATACATGTGTAATATTTATGGGGTTTTTGAGTGCTTTCTACTTTAGGTGTTTGATGACTACAGTCAACCCATATACTGGTATAAAGTCTAACAAGGAGCCATTTCAAACTTTGAAAATGTAAGTAATCAACATTAATAGCATCATGTTGAATGTAGTATGGAAGCATATCATAAACTATCTTATTAAAAACAATTTTAAATACAATAAAGAAGTTACGCATAAATGTTTTTATCTTTCAAATAATAAATTGTTATTTGTAGGTTAACTAAGTATTCCTTTGAAATGGAATGAAAATGTTAAATAAAAAGTATGAATTGAAATCTTTTTAATGTAAAATACTTGAAAAGAAATGTAACCTAATTAGTAATTGTGGATTATAACTAAATCATAATATAAAGGATGGTCCTTGTTTGTGTAGTATAGTCACACAACATTGTATTACAATCTCATGAACATAGTCTATGGATTTAGGACAAACTCAGGTTTTTCAAGGTTGCCAAATCTTGAAAAATATTATTGGTATTATGACTGAAAATATAGCTGACAATGAAGGTACCCAACTGATGAATCAATGCATTTTAATCATTAAAAGTTTTGTTTTATGCATACTCCTAGTTAGGCTGCTATATTGTATTGGCTGCAATAATTACTTGGTTAATTCTAAGTTCTGATTATTCAGGTAGCTTGCTTTGATCAAAAGTTAATGATAGTCAGTTCATTTATTATTAAGAACTAAATTATCAAAAAGAACTGAAATTGCTTTTCACACATTTATATCTAGAAAAAGACAGATTTAGAAACCTTTTATGTGACATACTTGGATAATTGATTAACAGTTGTTTCCTTGGGCAACTGTATTTAAGTCTGAAATTCTGTTTTAAGTTTCAGATCTCAATAAATTAATAATTATACGTTCACTTATGGTTAAGTGTTTGCAGTTACAACAGGTTATTACAAACTTTTTGGAGTTTTTCTGCTTTTCTTTAATGAGTGTGAGCATATTATGAAAGTACATACACATAAGTAACGTCATTCTACCTTGTAAGAAAAAAATCTAAAATGTTAGTTTTACTTATTATTTGAGGAATGTGAGAATGTTTTAAGCATTCATAATGAAAGTGCATTACATACTTATCTTTTCATATATTTCAGTTACAGACTGCCATCAGATGAAAAGGAAAAACAGACTTTTGGAAATACTCCTGTACTGGCTTGTAGCCTGGGGTTGGAAAAGAAAGGAGAAGTTCATGTTGGAGATGAAGTGTTTGCTGTTATTGATGACTGAACATTTATTACATAGTTTATCTCAAGTACTAATTAATCTCATTAAGTACATCAGCTTATGTTTGTTGCTCTAAAATTATTGTAGTTTTAAGCAAATTGTAGAAACATTAAAAAATAATAAAAAAAGTACCTAAGAAATAAAATAATATGGGCTTCACAAAAAATATTTCATTGCTGTAACTTATGCACATAAACATGATGTATATTATGTTTTCCTGAAAAGTAGTACCCAGATTGTGATGTTATCCTATGACCTAGGTGTATAATTTATATCTAATCTGAGGTGCCTGGCTTCCACTTTCATGTTAACAAATTGATTAAAATAATGAGCAGTAAAAAATCGTATCACATACTTTTCAAGTTTTCATAAAATTTAACATGTGACATTACAGAGGATTAATTGCATGATATAAGAGTAACTGGAATATGTCACTGCAATTTCATGGTACATACTACACATGACTTGTATAATACCAATGTATTTGATTTGTGGCAAATTTCAGATGTTTGACAATACACAATGCTGTTAGGGTGATTTATAACAGGTTACTCACATAATAAAATTGTTAAACAATGTAGAGTTAAAGGCTGCAACATTTCAAAGAATGGTGCCTTCAAGATTATCCAAGGAAGAAAACAAATTCATTCTGTAAAGCATTTACAACAGCAACAAGCTCCATAACCACAACCTAAAGTAATCTGGAGCAATGTCCTTGTCCACAAAGTGAAGGCTATGTTTACAAAATTAAACTTTTCAAACCTCAAAATACACTGCAATAAAGATGCATATATCACTTGGCACCATTAACAAAATAACAAAAATTTTAAATTCATGAAATATCATACTATGGAAAGATTATAAAACTGTATGGTCTGAGATTAATCTTACCATATTCTTCTGATAAGCTTATTGCAATAGAAGTTACAGTGTTGGGAAATTGTGTATAATTATGGTCATCAAAATAGTTATAATAGATGATAATGAAAGAATGCAATTAACCTTCAGGTAGCACCATGAATTATGTTTAACTTGTATTAATGTATTTGTTGGCTTTTATACTGACAAATGACTTTTCGTGGATACTGATTGCATAAATCTTGTCTATCCAGATAAGGTATATATCTGTTGAAGTGAGAGAAAAGCACAGAATAAAAGAAAAAAATTAACCAAAGTTTAAATTAAATACAAGGTTTTAAATGATTATATGTTCACTTAAATTTTGAAACTATTTGTTATATAAATTTACTTTTGGAGATTTAGTTATCTATATGGGTGTAACTGCAACATGCTTGGTTAATTAATATGCAGGAAATTACTTTGTAATTGTTTGGAAACCACTATTTATAGTTGTAATGTACCAATCATTCTTAGCAATTTATTTCATTGACAATGCACTGTTTAGAATTGATTTTTTTTTATAATTTTAAACGTTTCATGTTTGTTATGAAATGTTTATATAATTTAAAAACTATATTGCTTGTACTATTTGAAAAAATTAACACAGGTAAGACACCCCTACATAATGAAAGGTTTGAGGATTTATTGTATGAATTTTAGTGTTAGAACAAGTGCAGAAGGAAATAGCCATACAAATTCAACAAATAAAACTAAATGTTTTTTTCTTATATTGAATTTCACATTTCTACAAGCTGAATATCTGAGCTTAACATTGTTCAAACTGAAACTAATTAGATGAAGTAAAATTGCATTGAAGTGAATCAAAAGTGAATAAAGCTAATGTCAAACTAAATATACACTGAAGTGATTGCAGGAAATGCAACCTTAAGAAGCAGGCTGACTGGTAGGAGGATAAATAAAAACTTACAGCAGCTTCTAGGTTGACTTTTCTTTTTCTGAAAAGCAGTAGAATGAAACATTAGGAAATGGCACTTTTCAAAATTCAACAATACTCATCAGCGTTGGAACTACCATGTCTGTTCAGTGCTTGCTGTAAATCTTTGAATGCTCTGTTGTGTTTGTGATATTTCCAAGATGAACATAGACACACACAAAAAAAGAGTTGCTGGTATAGCTTTTAATGTGGTTATGGATCTCATGTTATGTGAAAATGTAAGTGCTCTAATGATTCATGTTTTTAGAGAAGATAATGCTACACAGGATGACAAACCTTACAGTGTTTTATAGCTGGATGTTATTCAACTCATTAAAAGGGTGAAGCAAGAAAAGCTCTTCAAAACTGTCTCTCTATATTCTACTGTATTCAGATGTTCTCTTCAAGGAACACTTTTGACTTAGTTGTACGTCAGTAAAGGTTAATCACTGTTGATTGCTTTTATACTTGTACCTTCAATTGTAAAACAATGCATAAAATAAGTATTTTAATTTGTATTATGTATATTTTACTACATAATAATAAAATTCACAGTTTTAATGACATATTTAAAACCAAAGAGTTAGTTTTAACATATTTCACTCCGAATTTCAGAGGTTAAATAATACATAATGTTTAGGGGCAACAAGGGAGCTATTGATCTATCTCAGCTGTCCTATACTCTTACTTCTAAGCTAAACTAAAACTATTAAATAAATAAATTTTTTAAAAAATCTTAAAGCCAGCCCTTATCATTGATATAGTTATCAAGCTTTCTCATAAACTCACTTAAATTTACTGCCTCCAAAACATCAAAAGGTAACAAATTCCACAGGTCAACCATCCTGTTAGTGTTAGAAAAATAAAATTGTCTTAGCTGGAGATGATTCCTACCTTGCCAAAATTTATATTTGTGTCCCTTAGTCCTACTATTCTCACTGTTGAATATGAAAAAAAGATGATGCATCAACACTATCAATTCCCTTTATAATCTTAAACACCTCAATCAGATCCCTTCTAACTCTTCTTTTTTCAAGAGAAAATAATTTCAGAGTTGTTAATCTTTGTTCGTATAACGACCCATCAACCCCAGGCACTATTCTGATAACCTCCTCTGCAGAGCCTCTGTTTGCCTTTGGGAGGCCCTCTGCAAATTTGGGGTTGAAGGCCTCAACCAAACATTAACAATCAAAAATAAAGGGTCATTAAAATGAAATATTGGTTCTCAAGCAATTCTCTGTTTATATAACACTTAAAAGTCTATCACCAATATTATATTTTTGAAGTAAATTTTCATAAACAATTTTCTATGAAACAGCAATATATATATATATTTCCTTTGAAGTTAGCAATTCAAAATGCAAATTATATACATTAATTTAAACCAATTGGTATCAAAATATAATTACCTAAAATAATTTTTTCTAATCTTCTTCGCTGCAATAAAGAGTCTATAACTTTACTGTAATTAAGTTTTTGTCCAAGCTGGTGTTCAATAGAGACTATGGCCAAATTACATAATCGTTCTTGTGACATGGTGGTACACAAGTATGTTTTTATAAGTTTTAGCTTTGAGAAAGAGAGCAGAAAGAACTGTGTCAGGCATGGTGAGAAGTATATGTGATGCTACGGATATATTTGGGTATGTGTCAGCCAATCCATGCTGTGTAATACAGCTTAAAGTAAATGTCTTAGACATGTCACCTCAAGCAGAAATCCCTGTGCTTTTAAGTTGTGTTATTTTATTTTCATATATCTTGCAGCAATAGCAAAATAGTGCATCTCGAGAAACTGAATAAATAAGCCACGTTTGCATATATTTTTCACCATTTATGCATTTCCTATAGTAATTGTTTACAGTAAATCATCTATTATTTTTTATTAGTTGGGAAAGAAAAATTATTTATTCTTTTGGGTGCAATCTTACTGTTTCACAGATAGTAAGGTTTTCAAACAAATCTGGCCATTTTGCTAGATCTTGACTTCAAATGTCTTCTGCTGAAGCTGATGTTATTACTTATCAGCAATTAATGAAATTCTTAAGAGTAGAACTTGAGATACTTTTATATAAATACTTAGAACAATTAAAGTATCTGTGTGATTAACCCTAGAATGCCTTCAAATGTCTTCTGCTGAAGCTGATGTTATTACTTATCAGCAATTAATGAAATTCTTAAGAGTAGAACTTGAGATACTTTTATATAAATACTTAGAACAATTAAAGTATCTGTGTGATTAACCCTAGAATGCCAGCATGGAGTCAATATGACCCCACTCAAGTTAAACCTGTATACTAACCATGCTGACATGTTAGGTTAAGAAGCATCTTACGTTCATAAAACATCTGTATACTTAGAAAGTTCATGTACTGATAACTATTACTTTGATATACTAATAATATGTTTTTCATTAAATGCATAGTGTTGGGATGAAGATGGTATAAGCCCTCTGGTTATAAAGGTATTTTTACTATACTGATCTTATAGGTATTTCGTTTTTTTATAGCATATAATAAACTGATTTCCACTTACTCAACACATAGAGGGAGATCAAAAGTATCATTTGAAAAAGAAGTGTTGGTGGCTCTTTGGCTTTTAGCTAATCAAGTCTTTCTGTGTAGTGACAGATCATTTTGGAGTTGGTATGGGCTATGCACACAGAATTTTAGTTAGTTTTTGTAAGAATGTTTCTCATTTTACTAAAATATTCATCATTTGGTCAACAGAATGTTCTATGTCACATTTTAAGTGACTTTGATACACTTGGAAGAATTAAATTCCCCAATGTTACTGGAGCCACTGATGGAACTCACATTGCAGTTAAGGCATCTACAGAGAATAATTCAAGTTACTATAACCAAAAAGGTTACAGTTTGATAATTTTACATGCTATATGTAATGCAAATAAAAGGTTCACTGATGTTTTTGCAGAATAGCTAGGTTCTTCTAATGATTCCAGGGTATGGAAAAAAAGCCCAATAACTGTTCCATAATGGAAGTACAATTTTAAGGCAAAATACACATCCGATTGGGAATGTTTCTTATCTCTAGTCAACATTCTTGATGGTAACTTAATAGGTAAACATAAACATATTAACTATGCTTCAAGCTCTGAATGTATAGTTATTCAACAAGAATTTTGACTACTGAAGAGGAGATTTAGAAGATTGAAGTATTTAGGTATGCTCAAGATAGAAATGGCTTGTTGAGTAATTGTTGCATGTTGTGTTCTTCACAATATATATATTGAAAATAATGATAAAGCACCAGAATTTGACAATGATACAAACGACGTTGGTATTGATTCTAACAATGATCCATTTACAGTAGCTGCAAACAAAAGAGATGAAATTACAGACATTCTTAAAATGGACTAATAGCTTGGAATTATTAAAAATTATAGAGATGCTTATGTATGGTGCAAACCTTTTTTTGTGTGTGTGCATATTAAAATTATATTAAACCTTGTCTATTTTCATTGTGGATATATTTGATTTGAAATATCACACTTCTCAATGAAAGCATATATTTTCATATAATTTCCCATACATTACTAAATTACAAAACAGTTTACATTACACAATGGGAATTATAAGGTATAAGGAAACAAATGTTCATCTTCAACACTGCATTGCATATTTTTTTATAATTTCATAGTATTAGATGAAAAGAAAATTACCCAATCAGATACAGGGTATCGTTTACAGTAAATTAATAGTTCTAATACTGAATGGTTTCTTTACCATTGGCTGTGGTTTCGCTAGGTAGTAGATAGGGACAGTGGCCAGGTGGATAAGGCGCTCGATTCGCAATCTGAGGGTCGTGGGTTCGAATCCCCGTCCCACCAAACATGCTCGCCCTTCCAGCCGTGGGGGCATTATAATGTGACGGTCAATCCCAGTATTAGTTGGTAAAAGAGTTGGTGGTGGGTGGTGATGCAGTTAACATACAACTGTTTAGTAAATATTTTTTTATTGCTGAAACTGCATACTTAAGACAAAGTCAATTACACATTCTTAAGCCTGAAGAGGCCTTTAATAAAACATTTTCCGAATTTCTAATTTTTACAGGATATAACTTGTTTTCTTTATCACAATCTGTTCTAAGAACATTAAAAAAAAAAGATAAAAAATGCACTTTAATAGGAAAGGATTAAAAGAGGTGTGGACAAAACTATAAATGTTACTTTCCTTAAAAAAATAGTTTCAACTGGCTTCTTTCCTTTCTTATTCTATTTTTCTGTTTTCTATATATTTTTAGAACTTGTCAATGGCTCTTTTGAGTTGGATAGTGCTGTTTTATAGCCCTTCTAGCAGAAACAAGAATTTCAGATGTTACTGGTGTTATTTTCTTTTGGCCTAGATTGCCCAAGTGATTCCTCTAATTTGGACTGACTAATTCTTGTTTGTTGAGCTATTGATGATGCCAGAATTTCTGCAGGGGTCATACTTGCTTTACATCGTAATGTAGCATCAATAATGGAAATAAAATTCCACTTTATTGCACTTTTTCCACTAGTGTTCTATTTGTCTTTCTTCTTTCTATAAGTGCACGTTTTGTTCCTCAGTTTCATGTTATGGGGCCAGTGACACTGAAACTTCCAGTCTTCCCAAGTACATTGACTACATTTGCCCACAGCTTTTGCTTTATACATTTTGGCCTTTCAAACTCTCCTTCAAAGTTAAGCCTCATCTGAATAACTAGTAGTTTTTTCTTCATTCCAGGAAAGCTGTATGTAAAATGTTTTATAAAACCATGAAGTTAGAGACTTAGACACAACTATAACAATGAAGATCGAAATTACACAATAAAGCAAATGACATAAGAATCTGAGATAGGATACAAACATGGTTTTAAAACCATGCTCATTTGACAACAATTGTACTTTATTTTTCTTGCATATATTTTTATTGAAACACATTTGCCAAGTATAAATTGCCAAATTTACATTACTGAAATAACATGAAGTTCAACTGTATGCTATAGAATTGCAAAAAAGTGTAAAAATATTACTTGCTGACTTTGACATATATATACTAATCTTTATAATTTTTTTATTCTGTTTGTATAATGAAATATTAAAAGTAGAGATGATATTTACCTAGTTCTTTGAATGTCAAAACTTTGGGCTCCTTCTAAACTAACTAAATGAACAGAATAAAAGTGTTTGGAAGAAAATAATACTGTCAAAAAACAGTATATTTTAGTCTCATACTTCAATATAATATCAAATATTTACAACTATTAATTCATATGCTTTAAGTTGTAACTGATTTCTCTATACCTCATTCAGCAGGAAGGTCAGCATCTAGACTTCTTAATGGTTGATCATCACTTACGAGGAGGGAAGGTTATTCATTTTTATCACTGATGCCTGTTTTTGGAATATTTTTTAAAAGTCAAAACCCTCTTACATATTCATTGCCAAACCATTTTGCTGTAACTTAGAGTGAACTGGTAATCTGTAGTAAAGAAAAAATATCAAAAGAAAATTATACACCTAAAATCGTAGAAAAATACTTACAAGTTACACAAATATACATAAAAATAGTCTACACGATATTTAAAAACAGTTACTTAATATGAATTTGAGTATCACATATTAATCTGATAATTAGTTAAATATAAGAACATACTAAAAGTAAAATTATAGCAATTACACCGAGCCAAGGATTTGTTATAACATACAGTAGTTAATAGTACTAGTATGTAATACTACTAGTTATATATCTCTATGGTCATAATTTTTGTTACATATAAACGTTACTGAAATGTCTCAAAGTGGGTTCCTCGTCATCAAAAAAGTTGACTTTGGAAACACTAATATTCAACAATAAATTAAGGTGCAACCAATCAAAATTAGGCAAAATTTTTGGAAATGTTGAAGGAGCAAGCAACACACGTGCAGAGTAGATAAATGGGAAAGGTAGCATGGTAAATGCTGGAATGTACAAAGGAAGCAATCCACACCCTCCTTCACTGCTCCCTTGAATGTAGGAGGTGAGATCAGTTTTGCATTGCCCATGTGTGTTTGTGATCTTGGTGTAGATCTAGTGAGTTGCCTCATGGTATGGTATGGACCAAACATGCTTGCCCTTTCAGCCGTGGGGGTGTCATAATGTGATGGTCAATCCCACTATTCGTTGGTAAAAGAGTAGCCCTAGAGTTGGTGGTGGGTGGTGATGACTAGCTGCCTTCCCTCTAGTCTTACACTGCTAAATTAGGGACAGCTAGCGCAGATAGCCCTTGTGTAGCTTTGTGCGAAATTCAAAAACAAACAAACAAACCACCTTGGTAGATATTGCGCAGCAAGCCGAGTACAGTATTATCCCTGTAACAGCTTTCAAATTGATTATCACCGCAGGTATCCTTTACTGAGCATGACAAAGGTTTTAGTGTCATACATTCAAAATTTTATTAAACTATTTTTGTATTTGTTATACCAATTAAAATAGCTTAAAATCTTAGCTAATAATCCATATTTTAATGGTATTTATAATTTTTGAATTCTTAATTCTACAAGGCAATATTTAAAAAAAAAATCCTAATTTCCACTAGTGTAACCCACCAGACACATTTTCTCTTGGCATGTCATCTGCCATATTTAATCCACCACCTCTCCAAAAAGTGAAATTAAACATAAATTACTCTCTATGAAATCGTTATTGCTCAGACAAACCATAATTTTTAAAGTGTTCAATTTTGTTTGGTTAAAGCACTATCAATAGAAAAATCAGACCCTTCCTGCCATGCCTACCTCTCACATCCTCTCTTTCAGAATTCGTTAGGAAAGACTTCAGTGCCCACTGACTCCATCCACCATGGAGTCCTAAATGGGGATGCACTACAATGCAAAAACCAAGCATTGTAGAAAAACCAGGGTTTTGTGGACACAATACCCAAACACCAGTATCAGAAATAATGTCC
>NW_013666673.1:276002-284352 GCF_000517525.1 Limulus polyphemus | reverse complement strand
GTACGTCTGTATCTGGTTGGTTTAAGTTACCTACTGAACGACATAAGGTAAGTTAGTCTTCTAGATAGTAGGACGTACTAATTTAATTAGTAATATATAGTATATATATATATATATATATATATATATATATATATTTATTGTCTGAGATTCTTTGCATTAATTTACCTATAATTTTTTCTGGTTTGTGTACTTCTTTTGCCCATTAGAGTTTTTATTTATCTTGAGGACTTTCAGAAGGCTATCTTATTTTTAACTATTATTTCATAACTATTGTATATATATATATATGTGTATGTGACTGATGTAGACGTGGTCAAAGCAAATTCTGAAAATCTCTCAATACATGTGAACCAAAATAAGTTTCTTGCAAAGTTTTTAAGAAGTACGAAAATTCTGTGCTACCATCGTTACTGTTTTGGTATGTAAAATTTATGTTGTATACACTATATAATTTAAATAATAAATGTTACCTCAATAAAATATAAAAAATGCTTTACCAATATAATAATAGGAATAAATCCTCAAAATGATTATAATATATACATCTGAATAAAGGACAGTGTAACTCAACAGCATTTTCCTAACTTAAATGATTCAAATAATCCAAACAACATGGCCAAAAGCACCGCACTTTGTGCACTTATGGATTAAAAATAGTATACCACACAAACTACAGTGTGGGAGGAATAAAATGTGCCTTACTTTTCCTATGATTCTTTTTTTGCTTTAAGCCTAATTGTCTGATATTATATATGTATCATATTCTGGTGAAAAATATGTTTAAGTTGTCCTAGTTATGATAACCTTATGTACATAATTACACACATATATGTATATGTTACATTTTATATACTTCAGATAAATGCCAGAAGTGAGACAAGTGGCCAGTTGACACGGTATTATTCCTCAGCTTATAGATCAAACAGAACAAGAAACCTTGAAGAAATTATGAGTTTAGGTCCCTAGTTAAATCTGGTTAAGCAAGAAAAATTAAAAAAACTTTATGGAGTCACAAAAATGTGCAAGAAAAGACGAGAAAAAAAAGGAACCAGGTGAAATGTAAAGGAGAAAGAGTGAACAGTTTCTTCACAGAGCCCAGCAGACGAAATGTCTCATTCTGTGATTAGCCAAACAAGGTACATTCTGTGGTAGAATATTAGCGAAACTGAATATCTGTCAAATTAATATTTCTACATTAAATGTTTTGTGTGTGTGTGTGTTCAAACAACTGCATGTCAACTTACTCAGATGTCCTTTAGTGTTTTGATGATTATATATTAACGACTGTTCTCAGTATTATCATTTTTATCAAACTTTCTACTTTTTAGAGGGTGATCGTGTTTCATTTTCGGCTGTTACGGAAGACGTATTACTATTTATTACTTCCTGTAGTCATGCTCTAAGTGTTTGTTACTAGGGTTAGTCAAAGTATGATTTGTAATGTTTTTAGACTCCCCGATATTATGTTTTCCATATTGTTTTCTTTGTATTATGCTTAACAACGCTACATTTTCGGGAACAGCTCAGCCAGTATTTTTATTTTTTTATTTATTTTCTTATATTTTTATAAAAATTAGTTTTGGGTTGTACTCGCCTCTGACGTTAGACAATAGGGGTGGCTTAACGAGTTATTGGGTAAAAAAAATAGGCTAAGGAGGGTTGGAGATAAAACAGGCATTTTATAATAAGTTCATGTTTTCCAAATAAATATCTTGTATGACAGTAGTTTAAGCCGACATTTAGTGTTTCTTTATTTCATAAGTAAGGTATATTACATTATCTAATTATTGTTACTTTAATTAAAATATTAACAGTAATGGTTACACCATTCAATATAACGAATGTTATTATTTTATAGTTGATCTATTGTTTATTATTAAACTTTTATTATATACATTGTTTTGCATTGTTAGCTTAATATGTGTATTTAGGACTAACCTAATTATCTTAAGCTGGCTAAACCTTGTGAGATAATACTAGGATTATGGGCGAAAATAAAATTAGCATCGAAGGTACCCAATTCTAATTTTTATAAGTAGAAACGTAAGAAAAGTATAGCTATAGTGATTGTCAGATTGATTTTTAGCTTCGCTTTAAGTACATAGCATCTGATCGGAAGTTAATACTTTGAGTGAAATTTGAAAAGTAAAACAAATAAAACAAAATAAATATATTTGAGTGGAGATAAATTAAACTTGGTTTTAAACGTAGTTCAGTTAAATTTATTTTTATTACAAACATCTTATGTAGATGTCGCTAGTTTCCAATTTGATCCAGTTGAAGCGATCATTAACAAAACACTAACGTGAGAATTTAATTCCAGTTTTAAGCAAAGTATATTCATAACTCTGAATAAATAAGGTAGAAAGCCAGAATAACTTTTCAGGAACGTATAAGTGTGGGAATATCATTTATAGAGAGGTTGAACTATTTTTATTTGGAATCTTCACTGAAATTAGGCTTTCAGACTTGTAAAACAGCATTTCAACATGATATATGCAAAGCTTTCTTTTACAATTTAGATAAAACTTGAATACAGATTGAATAAAATTAACAATTCAACGTAAAAGTGAGTTCGTCTTTAAGATAATTATAAAGAGGTTACATTTTTCGAACATAGTTATATTATTCTATTGAATTATAACAGTCGTGTAACATGATAGATGCGCGAATAATATACATTCGAAGATATATTATTTGCAAGAAGAAGAAAAAAGAATTATCATGTGGGAATCCTATGTAACTCTTGAAATTAATTCATATTTGAAGTCGTTGTTGAATGAACTTTGAAAACTTGTATAACTTGACTGAGATCGTACATATATGTTTATATATTTTACAAATATCTATATTACATCAAAGGTGTAGAGGCGGTTACTCAGCTCTGCAAGACTAGATAATTATATAAAAATACAACACTTTTATATTACTCGCCAACAAATACATGATAACGCCAGTAAAACTGTAACAAAAGAAAGTAAAATTATACCACTTATACAAAAATGCAAATGGTGTCATTTTAAAGTGAAAATTTTTGCGACCATAGCACCCAAAAGCATTGAGGATATTCCGTCTGTCAGAAATAATCATAAAAACATCCTTTTAAATTGACTTGAAAAATTAAGAGAAGAATTTAAAAAATAAGATTTTGGAATACTAACTGTTTTGTGTAATTATTTCTAAACTGTTCATTGCGAGGGTAAAACAAAAAGTTCTACCACCAAAATGTGAATCAGCGATTGGCCAGCATTTACTGTCAGCACAAGTCGGGTTCACTCTTACAGTTAGAATAAAGAATTTACTCTGAGACTGAGATTTAAAAATACAACCAATTTTTAATATAATGTATTCCTTACAAGACAAAACTTTCTCATTAAATATTCAGTTATTTCATTAATCAAGTCTCTTACAATCTTCATCAAATTACTTATTATAATTAATATATTTTCAATTAGAATGTTATTGGCAATATGCTGAGACATACTTTAATTTGTGAATTTTCCCTAACATTATACCTTTTACATCAGTCCCTTAAGTATATTATTTGACTGCAAGAAATAGCAATGATTACTTACATTAAGGTTGAGACAGTGTTTGGAACCTTTTGAAGAACTGAAGTCTTCATCATCTTTCATATTTTCTAAAGACTGCCTGGAGACTGGAGAGAACCTCTTTAGCACAAGAAAATTGATTTTCTATGCCAAGGAGAACAGACTTTCTAGCCCAAAACAAGGGGTTCTTATACCAAATCTTTTGTTATCCTTATGATTTTCCAAATAGTGTATATATCTATCCACAAGTATGTCTGACACTTAATTGGACAATTTTTGCAAACTCATTGTGATTCTTAGATCCCAAAACAAAAATACTTTGATAATTGGTTATAGTCGAAGATGGTAATTCGGCAGCCTATTTGTTTGTATCACTCCTTGCCTTCTTAACATCGATCCTACATCAAAGTTCTGACTAATCCCAATTTTTGAAAGTTGTGTCCAAAATAACATAAACTTCTTCGATAGCTTTCTCTCTGCTATGGTGATGTCAGTCTATAGATATGAATCTCGAGTCTGTACCTTAATGAATTTTACATAAACATTCTCATGGCTGCATAACATCAGTTTATAGATACTATAAACATTTATTTCTTCAATACAAATCAGAATGTATCTCTGATTCATACTTGACATACATTTCCTCTCTTGGTCAATCATTGTTATATAACTGCTCTTATGCAGTGTGCACAACATTCCTCCTTATTGCATATATGTGCACCACACATAGAACTTTTTATGATATGCATTTGAAATATGGTGAAATGTCCAAAATTTTTAAGATTAATACAGTTAGCTTGACAGTCTCTATCACCTTATCCAATAATCCATTGGAGTGGAGGCAATAAGGTGAAGTTTTTAACTCTCTCAATATTGGCTCACTCAGTTTGACTGACCACATGACCTTTTTTGTACTCATTTAGTCTTTATAGATTTAATACTTGTAGCTTTCAATATGTGTATATCTTCACGAAAGTTGGAAGTCTTTCAGTTAATATTAGAAGTCTTTTCACATACAAACACTCATATTTTTAGTGAAGTATTTTAAATTAAATAAAATAAAACTTTGTCCATTAATATTGTTGCATCAGCGAGCTCACGTGACTAGTATCACGCCACCTCTTTCTAGAAATATCCTGTTCCTTCATGAATGCCCTAGCATTTACTAGATATGTGCTAGTCTTGTATATATATAAGATGGTCACAACATGATGGGGCAATGAGTACTTGAACTGCAGTCAGAGAGTGTGTAATTGAACTGAGTATTGTTGAAGTCGAGCACATGAGACGTTCGTTGAGAATTATAGCATTTGTTATAGCACAACTGTTGAAATCAAGTATATTGCAAAGTTATTTTCAGAAAGAATAAACCAGTTTTATTTAAGAAAGGACTTGTGTCGCTAAAGTTTCGTCGGAACGAATTTACGGAAAATTAACGAACGAACGGAGACATAACAATATATTAAGTATTTGTTTAGAATAGTCCGTGTGCAAAGTAATTTTCATGTTAAAATTAAAAATACTTTTCCTCATGTCAAACTCTCAAATTTCCTTCATGTAATCCCTGAAACCTCCTAAATGCATTTCAAACTTTTTTCAGTAAAACTTTATAGTTTATCTGTTATTTTCTCTACCCTATCTCAAAACGAGATCGGTAGACCGACCTCCCAACCACCAGAAAAAATCGAAATAAACCTAAATTACCCTTTTTTCTTTCTAGAATGACTTCAAATTGCAACATGAAACTATATTAGTTTATCCTAAGTGGCTCTAAGTTTGTAACAGTATACATCTGTTTATAATTAAATTTTATTGTTTTATTGCCCTTTGAGCCATATCTAACTACTATCTGCACCACTATAAGTTGCAAATCACTAAGGGAACATGCAGCTCACTTTATGCTATCAAATTACATTACCCATGAGCTGCTCACTTGCGTGCCTCTGTGCCTCATAAACCATTTTAATTATATTATTACTTATTTTACCTAATCTAGTCTTAAATACTTACAAATATCCAACTTTTTAGATTTTAGTTACTTTTATAATAATAAATAAAGAATAAATATGAAAAACAAGAAATACAGTACTTACCCAATTTTCTTGCCCTGGCCTGTCAAGAACACTTAAGCCTAATTGTTTATAGCAATCATAGTAATGCACTTAATACGTTTTATTTAATTAAATAATGCACCAAAGAATATAGACTAATAACATGCAAAAGTAGACAAATTCCCTTACCTCTCAAAAATTTTCTGTCTTTCTAGCTTTGCCACAAGAACCATTACAAATTCATCCAAACTAGTCGTTAGATTTCCCATGGGATAGAATCTTGTGGTGTGAGTGAAATTGACGATACTCTGTTCAGAATACAACATTATACAATAAGTCATTTGATAGAATTGAAAACCTTGACTTTATATTGGTTAAAGGTAATATATAACTACACATAAGAGAGAACTGTCAACGAATTGTGAAAGGGAGGATGTGACAGGTGGGTGTGGCAGGAGGGGTCTTATTTTCTATTCAATAGCTCTGTAACCAAACAAAGTTGAAGACTATAAAAATTATGGTTTGTCTGAGCAATAACGATTTTATAGAGAGTAATCTACGTTTAATTTCGAACTTTTTCAAGAGTGGTGGATAAAATAGGGATGATGAGATGCTAAGAGAAAATGTGACATGTGGGTCACACTAGTGGAAATTCAGGATTTTTTTTAAATATTGCCTTGTAGAATTAAGAATTTAAAACTTATATACTATTAAGATATGGATTATTAGCTCAGATTTTAAGCTATTTTAATTGGTATAAAATAAATAAAAAGTGGTTTAATAAACTTTTGAATGTAAAACACTAAAACAAGTTAAAGGTTTACCTATGGGTCTCCCCTTTTATGCAGGTTATTTACGTTCAAGTTCAAAATAAATATGTTTTATACTTCTGAAGTGAAACTTTTTTATGTGGTTAAGATATGTAGATGACATGTTTCTGGTGTAGCAGAGAGAGTGATGTTGAGATATTGTGCAGTTTGAAAGACATCTCAGTTTGATCAGTTCATCTATTAGATTTGTACTGGAGATGGAAAAAAGATGGTCAGTTAAATGTCTTACTCATGACTATTAAACAAAATAATAGGCGTCTCTCGATGTCTGCTTGTAGTAAACCGTTTTCTGTGAGTGTACCATCACACAGTAGATTGTGTCACAAAAATTATCCACCTTTTCTACATTTGTATTTAGAGCTTTAAAAATCTGCACTCACGATTGTTATTTTGAGATCATATTTCATTTTCTTCAAACTGCAGCTAGAAATAAAGGATATAATCTCGAAATAATTGTTAGATTGCACAAAAAATAACAATAAATTTAAAATGTCATCATGTCAAAGTTAAAGGGAAAGGGTAAAGTTGATAACATAGGGTTTGCCATATATTCAAGGTTTATCAACAAGAATAGGCAACATGATAAATAATATATATAGATTATAGAATGTAGTGTAACACTATTCCATGTTGTAAACTCAGTAACTTTCTGACTGGTATAAAAGATAAAGTGGAAGAAGTTGATAAATGTCTGACTTACAAAATTTCTTGTGTCTGTGGTCGAATTTATATTGGCCAAATGTGCAGAAATTTGACATTTAGAATCAAAGAACATAAAAATGCTGTAAAAATTATAAAGTAAATGAGTCGGCCTTAGCAGAACGTGTGGCAAACATATTTCATGTTATAGACTGAAGTAACGTTAAATAATAAACTAGGTAGATTGGAAATTTGAAATAAATATTAAAGAAACAGTAGAGAATTAAAAGTTTTTTGGTGTACAAACTTTGAAGATAGCTTTTATATGCGGAAACATCTGTTAGCTGCGTTCTTGCACAGATCATAAAATATAACGTTGATAAACGGAAACATCAGCACATGTAGATATGTAGATCTTGAAAGTCAAGTTGTTCAAAACTTGAAAATAGCGTTGATAACTGGACCAATTGTTGGTTGAGATGTTGCAAAGGAAATATCTACTGAAGCTTTTCGCCAGACACTAATCATAGCAGAACCGTCAGATCAACGTAGGCCGGTAAGGAAATTACTGATTGGCATGTCCTTTGCTAATCAGGAAATGTCACAGACCTACTGAAGGATGTGTAGATTGTATAGGAATTCTTTTTGACGGCAAACGACCGGTTTATGTGTTTTAATAAAGGTGACTTCCAAAATAAAGAGATGAAAGGTTGACAGACAATTTGCAATAATTTTAAACCTGCTATCCGTGTAGTTCTACCTCGTGTTAGTGACTTGTGTACTCCACTCACGACTGTATACCTGGTTTTAATATAAATCTATTGTAACTGGCTATAAACTCGAGCTCCAATGAGTACCCTATATGGCCCCCTGTTACAATTGGTGCAGTCGACAGGATTTGCTATAAGTGCAGTATTATCACAGTTAGTGGCAGTCTTTGCTTTACAAGCTATCAAGTGATATTCATGATACAATGCATATACTACATTGTGAATTTCCGATCACTTGACACAAATCTAGAATGGCTAGGGCAACTAGATATAATGTCAAGAGCATTATCAGTTTGTATGAATGGATATGATGGCTATGAGTTTAAAACCTCAGCTGATATGGTGTTGCAACCCTTGCTGTCAGAGGAACTGGGTGGTATTAAGTACAATGAATGTATTGCATTTATGATTACTATTTGATCATCCAAAGTTAGGAGTGTTAGTTGATCACAAAATTATTGGGACTAAAAAAGTTTTGCAACCATTACTTTCAAGCAGAGTTTCAT
>NW_013666673.1:248913-275992 GCF_000517525.1 Limulus polyphemus | reverse complement strand
ATTCGAAATCTAGTTTAGATTTTGAACAGATAACTAGAGCCTGATGGATTAAAGTAATAATAAGGTTCGTATTGCGACTTTGAAGACTGAAAGAATCCCATCGTGTGTATTGTCTTGTAAAGGTAGGTTTTCTGTATATACTGGTGAGAAAACGAAAGTCATCTTTTTCAACTAAGACGTCTAGGAATGGTAAAGAGTTATGTTGTTCCTTTTCGACAGTAAATTTGAGACCCGAGTTCAACGAGTTTAGGTCTTGTAAGAAACACTCACATTCCTGTTCAGTTTTAAAAATGGCAAACGTGTCGTCTACATAGTGGAAGTAAACAGCAGGTCTGTTAACTTTGTTGAATAGTTCTTTTTCATGGAAACCAACGAAAATATTGGCTAAGGCAGGTCCAAGAAGAGAACCCATGGCGACTCCGTCAATCTGCTGATGCATGATATCATTAAATCTGAATTCCACCAAACATGTCGCAGTATTCATCAGTTCAATAAACAGGTCCTTAGGTATTGGAGGGCACTGACCTTCTCAACCATACAAAGTATCAGCATAAATTTTGATGGTTTCTTCTAGGGGTATATTAGTAAACAGGCTGCTGATGTCGAATGAGCACAAAAACGATTGTTTAGGGTCAAGGCTAAGGTTCTGTATGGTTGTAGCAAAAAAAAAGGAGTCTTGAATACAGTTTTCTGAAAAGTACGTTAACACCTGTTCTAAAATTTCCGAAAGCCACTTCGCTAATTCATGTTGTGCAGAGCCAATTATAGACAAAATCGGGCGGAGTGGTACATACTTTTTGTGCGTTTTAGGAAGGCCATACATGCGGGGACGTTGTGAGCCTGCGGTCCTAATCCGATCATAAATATCACGCGGTAAGGAACCTTTCTTAACCAGTTCTAATAAGCAAATGTTTCCGTTTATCAACGTTATATTTTAAGATCTGTGCAAGAACTCAGCTAACAGATGTTTCTGCATATAAAAGCTATCTTCAAATAAAGATTGAAAAAAAAGATATTGTGTTGAACAAAGAAGTTGGTACAGATTTAGAATAAATAAATTCTGGATGTTTTACAACTAAATTTCGATAAAGAAATGCAAATGATTATATAATTACATATGTCTTGATCAAACTTCAACATTTACTCCTGAAGATAGTGGCATAAAAACACTGAAACATGCAGGATTGTTTTAGGTCTGGTCCCTGGTTTTAATAAATTATTTATTGTGTAATTATTTTAGCGTTGTTTTGCTTTTAATTACGTATATATATTGTACAAGTGCCATTTTAAATTATTTAAATAGACAGGATCTTCCCATCTGACAAGATAATCAGTTTACATTTTCATGTTGCATGCCTAAGCAATAAGGTAAGATCAAATCATACTTTTCCAACTCTGTCATCTAGCATGCTATCATCCCTTCGGGGTGTTTAAAGTTCAACAACAATTTCAATAATGTGTGGTCCAATTGACGAGTCAGCTTTCTACAATACAAGTAGAGTTGCAAGTGTTTAATGAAGAAAACAATTGCAAGTGCCTCTTTCTTTGTAGATTACCTGCATTCAGGACCATAAATGTATGAACTAGCAATTACCCATTTTACTTTGTTCTGTAACCAGTGCCAGCCTTAGGACAAAGCAATCAAAGTAGTCACTTTGGGGTCAATGCTCTGAAGGGTCCTGCACTTGAAGTTAAATATTGTGTAATTGTCTGTAACAATGTGCACACATTTTAGAATGAAAAAAGGAGTCATTGAGATTTGTTTTGTATTTTTATGATGGGTACAAGGTTGGTCAAATTGACCGATTGAATAGAGAGTTAAGGTAAAGAAAATAACAGATAAAATATAAAGCTTTACTGAATAAAAAAACATTTGATATTTATTTAAGATATTTTAGAGGTTACGTGAGTGAAAGTTGTAAACTATAAATTAAAAAATTATTTTAATCTTAACATGAAAATAATTTTGTATTTATACTGGTGAACATTCTGACTCCATATATTCATGGAAAAATCTTTAAAATGATTATTTAATTGAAGAATCTGATTTTTTTAGCGATAAATGATTTGTAATGTTTAGTAAAAGCTTGCTACGTTTTGTGAGGATACATACTTTCAGAATTAAAGTACATATGCCTTTGTGGTTTCATAATGGTTACAAGGTCGTGTAAAATACACCAGCACATGTCCACTTGGATAACTGTGTTACATGTCATAGACATACTAGATACTGTCCGTACGAAAAGCCATAGTCCATCAATTGTCTGTCTACAGTATCTACTCTGACATATTCTCTCATATATACTTGTGAAGTCCACTGTTTTTAGTACCATCGAGCCCATATTGGATAACTTGCATGTTGCACAGGTAAAACTGCCCAATAAACTCCAAAACATGTCTATTTCAAGAATGCTTGTGTCAAAACTGAGGTTGGCGACAACTACCTTCATTGTGTAAGTGAATGCTCCTAGACATAGTCAGAGTGTGACCTTTTCATTCATGTGTGTTTTATTTCAACTTGCCAGAATAAAATTCGTGTTGGTAGACCCAACTGGTGATTTTTCTTAGAGAACCTGATATATCACGAGGTTTAACAGTATTTTGACCATTCCTATTTCAACAAATAGCAAGACCCTCTCAGTTCTGAAAGAGTTGGGCTGACCACCACACCTTTTGTGCAAGCTGTTTATTGCACTCCCCAAGTCAGTAACAATATATGAGTTGGAATGAGCTATTTTCACTGAACTATAGCTGCAGTAGTCACTCCTACTGTTGAATTTCTCGATCCTGCTGCACCATTGGTCAAAATATGGGTTCCTGGGTAGGACACAGTCTGTCCAAGATGAAGTCACTGCAGCTGCTGCTACAGCCCTTTTCTGCAACCAACTTCATGTTACTACTTTGTATTGCATTGCAACAGAGACAACCTCAGTAAGGGTGAAATTGTCTATCACACTCAGGTGATGCCACATTGTCTCGTTGGGTAGCCTTTACACAAAGTTGTCTATGAGATAAGCCTGACAATCAGTTGAGTCAATTGCATTCATCTCTGGGTGTCTTCCACCAGAGCTGTGGTTGAGACAGTCTGGCTAGTGTAACTCTGGGAGTCCTGTACAGACTGTTCCATCTGGTATTTGATTCCACAGACAGCAAACCATCTTGAGGAACCCCATTTTGTTTCTTATTTCACCTTCGTATCGAGGCCAATCCTTAGAGGAAGAATGTGATTGACTGATCTGAGTGCACCAGATGTCGAGATTTCTCCTTCCTGGGTCGTAGGTCCCAACGAGATTTAAGTCAGGGAAGGGACTTCTCCTAGACCCAACAACTCTCTCAAACACTTATCTCCCCACAGGGTCATATGCCATTCTAGTAATAAAAATAGCCAGTTCTCTAACTAGAAGTATTTTGAAACTTAATAACGTAAGAGTACAAGTAAAAGGAAGTAAACACTTAAAGCGCTATTACTCAATGCAAAATAACTGTCATGTGATTACAGCACCAAACTTTCCTCTAACTCTTCACTCTGAATATTCATTCAAGTTATTGGATGAGTCTGCTAAGTAACTGGAGAGCCATTTAAGATATCGTTTATGATGTATGACTAAATCTTTTACTTAACTGAATCAATGTAGAATAATAGAATGAGACTGCACAAAAAAAAATAAACAAGTTGAAAATTTGTTATGCTCAACACTGTGCTTGTGTAGTTGCAGATCACTTCAGATCAGATGATCATTCTATGTGGCTTTTCTCAGATTAATTTGGTCAAGGCCAGAATACTTAAATACAAGATTTTTTAGTTCCAAAGAAACTTTACATTTATCCAATGTTACATGTGATATTCATGTAATTGGTCATTCTTATTGCAACTTAAGTTATGGCATAACACATAGATGTCACCTGAACAACCGTTGAAGGACATTTTTGTGAACAGTCTCACTCAACATCATATTCATCAATGTTTTTCCTAGTTGGTAAGAAGTATTGTCTATTTTGATAGCAACAAATGAACAACGGTAACTTGAAACACAATCAACTAAATTGTGTCTTGACCTCATGTTATATAAAACCTGAACATATTCAGAAATGATAATGAATTCAGAATAAATATTATGATACTAAAAGATAAAAACACAGAGTGTATTCATATACCACCATCACAGGATAAAGGAGAGATGGTCACAACTGTATTTTGTGCCATAAATTAAGATATCAATCACCTCCACCTTTAGAGTAATGTTTGTTTGAAACTAAATATGGCGTTTCTGAATCATACCACTAAAACTCCTAAGAATTATATTTTGCTACAATGCTCTTCCTGTGCTTGTCATTTTGGACTAATATATAAATTGCACTGTAGAATTCATCTATATCATCTTTACTGGATAGAAAAGTGAGAAAAGGTACATTTAGCTTGGATAAAATAGCTGTTTTATAGATTGGGCTTCAACAATTTGCGTGACACTTGTCTCTTTTCACTGGCCAAGAGTTTCTTCTAATTATTATATTTTTCAAATATACCTCATGGTAACGTGGGAGTATCTCAGGTGAGTAGTGGTCCAATTGGTATTTCTGGAGATATCTTTCTAACCTCCTGTACCGAGTTAAAAAGCATTAGATTTATCTTTTAAATTTTCATGTAATGGCATTACAAAATTTATCAAACAATTTTAAACTTTGGAGAATAGATTCTTCAGTGGTCAGTGTAAGGGTAACATCATCTACATGTGATAAGCACTATGGTCTGACTGTTGGAGTCAAGGACAGTAAACAAGAGAATAAATCAAGGAGGAAAAACAGAATTATAGTTTTAGTATATACAAATGATCAATTCAAATATCCTGGAGAAAAAAAAAAGAAAGTAATGTATCCAACAAGTCAACAAATTACTTCAACCAATGGTTTTTATACAATTTTAAGCCACACCAAAGCAGCTGGGGTGACATATTCAGGCGAACTGAATATAAGTTTAAGCTTCACCAGATAGGTCCACAACCCACTAAATAACAGGATATTCGCTCGAGATACTGATTATAGAGTATTGATAAATCTCTTATTAATTAAGTCGATGTTTAATGAAATAAAGGATTAACCATAAGTGATACACAAAATAAATTGTTTTTATTACACACTAAGTACAAGCACAGTGTGTGTGTGCGCGCATTTGCAGTTTACTTATACTAGACTGTTGCTTTCACTGGGTCAGTGGAATGTTTACTGATGACAAGTTCAATGATATTCAATACCAGACTGTCAAATCTAAAGCTGCTTAGTTTCGAATAAACCTTGCACTTATCCAGTGCAACATATAAACCACGTGACTGGTCATTCTAATTACACAGTAGTGCGGCCATAATCTCTAGATATTACCTGTATAGCCACTGGATGCCACTGTTGTCTATATATTTACACAAGATTGTTTTGCACAATATTCTACATAGGTATTACCAACTTTGGGAATAACAAAGGAACAAAGGTAACTTGAAACAAAATCACCTTAACAGTTTTCTCGACCATGTTATGTGAAACCTTCAGAACAAAAAATAAATTCAGAATAAATATTTAATACTACAAAACATTGTATACTCATTTGCCATATTTGCACATCTTTCTGTATCGCCTGTTTGAATTGAGTATCTTCCTAGAAGTCCGTGCAGAAACATATGTATTATCATAAGACTTAAGAATAAAGGTTTCAGTATGTAACCTTGACCAATGCAAAAGGTTAGCGCACGTTTAGGACCTTGAGTCATAACTTATGGGAATTTAGAAAAATGTTACATAATTATACCTGAATAAAGATGCATTGTATTACAATCATTACATGAAAATAATAAAACTTTCTAAATATAGGCATAGTGTGATTTAAGGAGTTTTAAATTTATAATTTTCCAAATGTAAGAGCATCCAGGAGGAAGGATGAGACAAATTAATGTCTCATTTCCATAACCGGGAACAAGTCTACTCAATTTGAATAATATATATCTCCTTACATGTTATATAGGATACTAGTTTCAATAATATATTTAATTATTTTAAAACATTTTGAGATGCTTTAATTTTATAATGCTTAGATATTATTAAATAAAGGGAGTTGGTGATTTCTTTTTATCACAGAGTATAATTGTTTGTCAAATAAGGAATTTTTGTGTTTCAAAGTACCCTTAAGTTTGTTTGTTTGTTTGTTTGTTTTTCTCTACTGTTCGTGTTAACTTAAATCTTCGCTTAACAGTCTTCTGCCTGCGTTTCGTGAGGACTTTTGGCTTTTATGCTGAACATCAATTTACTAGAATACCATTTCGCAAATAGAATTGTGAGGTGCAAATACATTTTGCACACAATATTTTCATTAACAATTTTTGATTGGTTGACAATACAGGCTTCTAACACTTCACAAATGAAAAATATTATTTAGTGGTAAAAATTCAAAATTTACAAGATGTTTCGTTATGATTTTATGGTTAATAGAAAAATAGATGGCAATTTTGATTTAGCGCTAACATGCCTTGGCTGGGAGTATAATATATCCTGCAACAGAGTGTCACAATAAAAAATTATAACATATTTTGATTTTACAACATGGAAGGAAATGTACAGCAAGTTTTTGTTGTTGTTGTTGTTTTCTAATAGAAAATCAACCCGAACCTTTTTCCAAAACAAAGTTGAACAAATTTTCAACCTTATTAAACATTACATTTCATTGGAGATATTTTTCGTGCTTCTTTCTGTTAAATTAAAGCACCCATTGAATATTTCATGTAGCTTGCAACGACACTACTGTATTCCTAAGATAGCAACATTTATTGTGTTCCAGTGCCACTTTAAAACTGGACCTATAGTATTTTTATATATATAGAATTTATTTTTATACACATGTACCAAATGACAAAGCTGTTAGTTGTGTGGTTCTCCTACCAACTATTTGTTTATAACCAGATTTATTTTGCACCAGTCATGCGCAATGCAAATGTCTTAATTTGCAACATAATAACAATAACTTCAGTTTACAATAAAAAATTAAAAACAAGGGAGGGGAATATATTAAAGAGCGCTTGAAACCAAACCAGTGTATCTTATAAGAAAATGTGTTATAAAATATAGACACAAATAAATTCTCTATTACCATTAATTCACTAGTGAACATAAATAAATAGGAAGTTAAATCCCAGTTGTCAATAGCCAAAAATATATTTATAGATCGCAATAAGTTGAAGTGTAAAATATAATTCAGGATAAAGAAGAACTGTTTAAAGAAAACAATTATGATCCGAATTGAAAATTAACACATAGTTATATTAAATTGGAGATTTAACTAATACTGATCATGGTAAATAAGTAACAATAAAGCCACAATATTTTGGGCTTTACATGATAGATACAAAGAAAAGAAAACGCATGAAACTTATAAAATTTTCAACATGTTAATTCCCTCTCCTCAGTAGTAAAGCGAAAGCTTGAGAGCTCATAAATGCTAAAATTCTAGATTCAATTCTTACGGTTCACACTTGGTATTCTACGGTAGCACTGATTTCCCCCAAGAGTGAATAAGGTAAGTCCGCAGAACAGCGAGAGATTCGTCAAGATATTTATCGCGAAGAAATTTTATATTCTCTGACTAACCCGAAAAATAGAATGGACACAAGTGTACAATCATAAGTACGGTAGTACTTGTAGTAGGAATGGGTCAGATGTAAGATACAGATTAAAATATCAAACACATTGCAAACAAAACTTTATAAACACTTTAAACAAAGCACTGGAGAAAGTTGGTAGGGTAAAAAACAAAAATTCCACAAAACCACAATCTGACTATCTGACTGATAAATGTTGCTGAAAAGGCATAGCTCTCTCTTACCTTCACCTTATGCAAATCTAAATGCCAATGATTGAAACACGCTAACATGGCTAAAAGTTTTTTCTTCTTAGTGAAACATTTTAACATTGGTGATAACAAGTAATAACAATAACCATATTGCAATACTACTAAAGAGCTAACAATACACTAGTAGCTACATCTTATGATTACGAGCACACTCTGAGTTACCAAGTAATAAACCGCCCTCATATCGGGTACCGTACATGATCGCTTGTGCGCATGAGCTACGTGATCAGCCTGCAGCTGAATCAGCTTGTTAATTAAAAAACGTGGGCTACAAAGATTTTATAGATATATGTTCTAACTATGATCTAGCCTTTGAAAATGAAGTTCTTAGTTCCCTACATCTGACTCGAGGATTCTGTGTTGGACAAAGTCTCCTACGTGAGGACGAACGCTACTACTGCCGAAGTCTGACACAACTTTGCTTGAGTGATCTGGACTGAAAGCAGGAACAATAAGTTGTATAATTTCCTTTTACATTGTTTTAAAACTAAGTGTGACCTATTGGCATCTAATGTCGTACTTCAAACAGTATGATTTTTAAAATATTATTTTAGAGAGAAAAAAAAACGAGAGGAAAGAAGAAAATCTTATGTTGATAACCTTGAAAAATCTTTGTCCCAATGAAGAGAATGTTACTGCATCAAAAGAGATAAGGCTAGAAACAGTAATGCTGAATATGCGAAACAAGCCTTAGCCGTTAATTTAGCCAAAGAAAAGGCTGTCACTCTGGCTAGATGGCAAAAAACTATAACAAAAAAATCAGCAAAATCCAGGAAATGTCGAGAGATAGCTCAATGTAAAGCTACGTTAAGGATAGGTCTAGAGCCCGGTCACTCTCGAGACTTAGTACCGAAAAAAAAAAGCTATGAGACAAGATTAAAAAAATTCAAATAGAAAATTAGGAAAATGGAATGGAAGCTTTAAGAAGCGAAATGGAATAAGTTTTGTTTGTTGTTAAATGCAAAGCTACATAATGGGCTATCTGTGATTTGTTCACTGCGGGTATCGAATCTCAATTTTTAGCGTTATGCTCCCTCAGACTTCTCGTTGAGTCACTGGGGGCCAGGTGGAATAGAAAATTCAGATTGCATGAAGAAATGGACTATAGTTTAAAAGTAGTTGGGAAAATAATGAAGCCACTTCTTTTCAGTCATTGGTTTCTCAATCAATTGAAGATTTTAAGATCAACATTGCCATCTCTACTTGTCATCAGAGCAGATAGGCTACACCTTCACTAGTATTTCCTCATACCTCTCCTCAAACACAGTCAAATATGAACTATCAGTTTCTTATAGTTCCTCATTTGAGTTGAAATCATACAACATGTGCTATTTTTATGAGAGTCTAATGTATTTTCTCAATCATTATTAATTCCTGAACCAATAAACTTTCTTTAGGCTCACTGTAAATTTTGGTTTTATGTTTATTAACATGTTTAACAACCTTATACACCTCATAAAACTGCTGTAATCGAAATTTTCCTGTTGAATAGTCAACAAGATACATATCTGTCCAGTCACCTAGTCGCAACCAACTTGTTTACGAGATTTAGTCATTTACTACATCCAAATCCAGTTTTCAGGCTCAAAATTTCATTTCATTGCTTTATTTATGGTAACACCTTTTTTGAATAACAGCCACCTTATCTATTTGCTAACATTCACATTCATATCCTTCAGCTGTAGCAGAATGTAGACATCACTTATTCCTGTAGACATCACAATACATTTACACAAGCTTGAGAACCATAAATTAGATTCATTGGGATCTGTATTTCTCGTTCAAATATCAGGAGATTCAAAAATCAGCCAGTTGACTGCTGTTTAGTTGCATGGCTTGTTATCATAAGATATAGTAGGTGCATACTCATTGGGTTAAGTCAGGATTCACAAACTTAGTAAGTATGCATTTGACAGTCTTTGTCGTTCTTTCAAACAAACCAATAGACTGGAGATGATATGAAGCGTATATTTTCACTACACCTACATTGAACATCCCTGCAAACAACAGATCTATTAAAGTTAGCTCCTTGACCCATGTGGATCTCTCCAGGTGCTTCAAATCACGTTATCTATTGTTCAACCAACTTATCGTCAACAGACAGTACTAATGTGTTTAATAATGAATACCATTTGGTGAAGCAATTGATAATGATTGACACATACTTGTTACCCATCTCTGTTTTGGGCAGTGGGCTTATAGGACAACTATTTCTCTGTCAGAAACGAAATTATGCAAGGTTTCCTGTTGTTTGTCAGCTGTTCCTATAGGCAATGTACATGGTACAATACATTGGCATTGTCAACATATTTATGAACATTGATTACAACTTTCAATGTCCTTCAATCATTGCATTATGCAAAGTCCAAAATAACAATGATAACAACACAACATTCTGTAATCATAACTAATTGTATAAGAGACAGATATTACACATGAGTACTGTGTTTGCCAAACAGTATGGTTGCACTTCAACTTGCTACATGTCAAGTAATGCCTAACCTATGTCTACGTTTTTCGGCGGTTCTTCCTCAAGTTCCTAATCGGTCATTATTTGGTGTATTTTTGAAAATGGAACTTCCACGACACGTCACATATGCTTCAATGGTTTTGACAAGTGCACGGTGTCCAGGATCTCATAGATGAGCATGGTGTCATTGGCTGGTGAGATAATCGGTCAGATCTTTCATGCTATTGACCAGGGAAGTATCATAAAATAAATTTGTCTTTTTGCAGTATCATTATCAAATAAGCAATTTCAACTTTAACATTTTTGTAGTTTATCAATCATTTTAGTAACACATGATCTATTAAAATGGTACACTCCTTACCAAACAATTAGTGGTGGTAATGTTTTACAAATGCCATAATTGCAAACCTTTTGTTCCTTATCATATAGTATCAACTTGAAAAAGCAATTAGCATAGAACCCACATACAATATTAAATGCTCTATATCATTGTATTCCTGAAACAAAATCGTTCTAATTCCAATATCACTATCATAAGTAACGAGGAACATGAGAAATAAACCAGCACTCACCAAAAAAAAAAAGCTTCAAGGATTGGAATCCGAGTTCACATTCCAGCACCCACGTAAATAGTACATCATCCTTAATCAGTACAGCTATACGATTAAAAACTCCACTTCCATGCATAATTCTCCTGGTTTTAATTTTAAAGCCTGCATCCAAGATGTGTTGAGATAATATTTTCAGGTTCACAACTCTGGCCTGAAATGTATGAGCAAAAAGTCATGTCGTCCACATTGATGGAACATATCTTTCATTTGAATCCTTTAAGTCCTTCAGACTCTCAAAATTAGAGTGTACTATAATTTTTGAATTGTGTAAAGTAAGATTAATATAGTCCTCCCAAGAATTAAAAGTAGCATTAGGTCTACTTTATTCATCCGGTTCGACTTAGCAGTATCCAGATCTACAGGATAAAGAAATGCATCAACATATATTACCATATTCACCTCTTTAAAGTCCACACAGAGCCTTGACATTCCTTTCTTCTTTCTAATAGTCACTAATGGTAACTACCAAGCACTGTCAAAAGGTGGTATTACCCTTCCCTTCAACACTCACTCAGTTTCAGTGCTAAGAACATCAGTGGTGTTTCAAGGATGCGGTGGTTGTTTTATTGGTAACATTTCACCTTTATCTCTGTGTTGACATGTGATTTATGGTAATTTCCGATCATAGCAAGCTACCTACTTAGCTCCAACCTAAAAGTTAAACTGCTAAAATATAGCTAATTAAATATACTTTTCTTACTTATAAAGATTATAATGCATTGTTTCATCAGTTTAGTACCCTCGCTGTTAGCGATATTTTCTCCTGTAAACACAGTAATATTGCACGAGCTCTAGCTAGGTTAGGAGTTAGATTAGTTCTAAATCCATATACTAAGCTAAAAATGCAAATCAGTTTCTATAATAAAAGTATAATAAGAACAAATAAAAAATAATAAAATTAAACATATTAAAAATTCTAACCTACTGAAAGTAACATTAAAGAAAAAATAAAGCACACTGATGATAGACTAGTCCCACAAGCACATCGGAAAACCCCTCGGACATTCATTGAGCTCATTTCTTTGTGTGAAGTTCAGATAATCAGATTATAACTAGCAACTTCAAGAGATCATAAAATTGAGTATTCATTCTTGGACATAGTACAGTGGATATGACACTTTGTTCACCATGTACATTTAACTGTTCTCTTTGGTCACTAGTGGCACAAAGTAATGACAGAACTCTCTGTACTAGTTAAGTAGTGTCTCATAGAGATACTCCTAGTAAATAACCACCATGACCTACCTTCATTTCTCTATGCTTCAGTATAGTTTAAGGTGCTGCAGCCAGAGCTTCCCCAAACGATTTGTCAACATCTTGGTCAAGAGGATGGATTGAGAATGATCGTATATATGTAACTATGGCTGGCGAAAGCTTTTGGCTCAAGGCAGAGCCTCACCAGTTCTTGCTACAATCTCAGATTGTCTCCTAATCTTAACAACAGCTTACTTCTATGAGAATATGAGAGGGGGGGGGGGAATCTGCACTTAACTTGTTTTTAAAACAATTTTAGGCCTGCTGGTCTTCCAATAATTTGCTAGTTTTCAATTTTTTAACGTAACATACTTCTTTACACTGTAAATTACTTGTCTTAAAAAATCCCTATTAATTTACAAACTTTACAGAACAAGATAATTAATTGGCAAAAAGAAACCTATTGAATATAAACACAAAAACAAACAAACAGATCTGTGATACAAATCATAACTTAGTAATGTAAGTCTGATATATAGTAGCACTGCTATTCTACAGAAAGTTGTCAGAATTCACAATACAGTGGGTTCAAGAAATGTTATACAGATAATAATTTCTACCATAGACAGCAAAAGAAACCGAGCAAGAAAAAATAAAACAAATATTTATCCACACAGCACATGACCAGCTTTTATGGTCGTTGTATAGTTTTTAGCTGCTAGGGTAGAGAGGATTCCTTACATCTGCATAGGAAAAGACAGGAATCAGAATAATTATTATACCATACATTCAAGTCAGTTGGAAATTTTAGTATAGTATTTCTTATTTGTGTATTACCTATGCTAGTGTTGAATAAAACCCTACAATCTGAGCGCTTTCGAAAGATGGACCTTTCTTCTTCAGGGGCAAAACGGTCCACCTTTCGAAAGCGCTCGGGTTATAGGGTTTTTATTCATTTCTGCCAAGACTTCTTAAACCTGCGTGTTTTATAACATCATGAACATATGTTAGTGTTATATTTTTGTTTAAACAACAACAAAAACACTGGAGGTCAGCAGAACAACAACAAAGACATTCATGGCAAAGTGAACTACATACCTTTATTCAATATTCATGTGCATTAACTGTATGAGCATGTTAAATACAAGTGTCATTATATGACATCAAATAGTCCGTGGTATATCATACATAACGTTTTTTTATGGAATATTATACCCTTACACAATGTAAATCACTAACCCTAAGTACTAATATTACTTATACAGCACAAACCTTTAAATTTCTTGGTTGTTTTGATGGTTCTGACACTTCTTTTAGTTGGTTCTGGACTAGGTAAAGTAATTGATTCCTGTTGACTTTGGCTAGGTTCATTTTGAGATATTTCAGATTTTGATAGAATATCAGAACTAGTACTGTCCGAGGCTGGTTTTTCATGTGCAGTCTCTTCAGCATTTTTAATTTGATCTGCATGTCTTCTCCAAACAGAATCTCCAGCTCTAACTTTAAATGAGACGAGACCTGTGCTTTTCTCTAACTTTCCTGGGGTTCATGGTGGTTCTTCCTGCCGGTAATCGTATACCATTATATCTTGTCTTTCTGACACCGTTTTAGATTTTCCGATATGTTGCATTATCATAGACTTCTGTTTGTTTAATACTCTCTTCCGAATGTCTGGTTTCATCAATGACAATTTGGTTTGTAAATTCCTACCACATACAGAATGGCTGGTGCTTCTTCTGTTGTCAAATGAGGCATACACTGGTAAGCTAGTAGAAACTTTGAAAATTTATCTATAGTGCCAGAATCTTTTTTACTAACTGACATTGCTATCTTGAATGACTGTATAAAGCACTTTGCGAGACCATTGGTGGTAAAGTACTGATCTTGTTTTATTTCATTGGCTTTGATGAACTTATTAAATTCCTCTGATGTAAATTCAGGTCCATTGACTTGGAATTCCATTCCTTGCAAAGATGGTTCTGAGGACTTCAATGTTCTGATGTGCTGATGTCGATTTCATTTCAATAACTTCAGGCCATCTTGAAAATGAGTCTACAGTAATCAGAAACATAGATCCCATAAAGGGGCCTGCAAACTCAATGTGAACACGGTTCCATGGCTTGGATGGAAATTTCCATGGGTGCATAGATGCTTTATGATTAAAATGTTTAGTGTCTTTAGTTTCTCTTTGAATCTGTTTTACTTTTATCAGTAAGGCGTCAAATTGAGTGATGTGTGAGATCTCCATATCTTTCTCCTCCTCTTTAACATATGGTAGTGGTAGCCTAGATAACATACCAGCATTTTTATGCTTGGTTGTGTTCTGATATATTAAATTGTAATCAAGGTCAACTAAAAACAAAGCATATCTCTGCATTCTTGCTGCACTTGTGGCTGGAACACTTTTCTTAGAGTTAAATATTGACACGTTGATAATCAGTAATAAAAGTAAAGTTCCTACCAAACAATTCCTAAAGTTCTTTTCAGCTGAGTTAAGTGAGTGAGAAGCATAAGCGATAGGTCTCTCTGAATCATCTGGAAATACATGGAAGATAATTGCTCATAACCCTACAGGTGAGGCATTACGTGTTATTTTTAAAGGGAAGTCTGAATTATAATGTATTAGCTCTTTTTATTGATATTATAGAAAGCCTTTTCACAACTTTCATCCCAGTACCATTTTTTTTTCGTTTTCAATAAGTTTGTAAAGAGGGTTCAAAACTGTAGAAAGGTTTTCCATAAAACTCGCATAATCGTTAACTATTCCAAGGAATTATCTCAATTCCAATACGTTGGATGGTTTTGGTGCATCAATTATGGCTGCGACTCTTTCTTCTGTGACATACCCACAAAACGATATTCTGTCGTAAAATAATTCACATTTTGACAAATTAGCTCTTAGGTTGTGCATACTTAGTCTATCTAGCCCTTATTCAAGATTTTGTAGGTGCTCTTCTTCAGTTTTTCCAGTAACGATCACGTCATCACTGATACACTGAACTCTTTGTAGTCCCTTTACAATTGCACCCATTGACCTTCGCCGTAGTGTACTGGCTATTCCAAAAATAAGCCGACTGTACTTATATAAGCCCTTTTCAGTATTAATTGTGTTTAGAATCATCACATCATATATCTCCATTTGCGAATATGCACTATTCGAATCTATGTTTGTAAATATCTTCCTTCTTGCCAATGTTGCAAACATATCCTCTATTTTGAGTAAGGGATATTGATCAATTTCAAGCAGAGGATTTACAGTGACTTTAAAGTCTCCACATAAACGAACAGTTTAGTCCTTCTTTAACAATGAAACGTCGGGAGTTGCCAATTCACTGCATTCGCATTCAGTTAGGATTCCATTCTTGACTAGTTGAACAGTATCAACAGCTCGTTTTATTACATAAGGAACAAAATGTGCTTTACAAAACTTCGGTTTGGCATCTGATACTGATAGGTCATCTTGAAATACTGACCTATATTTTTCTAGAATGGTGTCCAATTTTGATTTACATGAAGCTGGTTTCCTATCCACCAAAAACAGTTAAGAGTAATGTGGTGTAGCCAGTCACGGCCAAGCAGTGTTTGACCACTCTTTTGAATTACATAAAAGTCAAAATTTCACTCTGACCATTAAAGTTCATCATCACATTTGCAACGCCTAGAGGTTTTAGCTTTCCACCTGGGTAAATCTTTAAACATAGGTTAGATTTCTTTAACTAGTGGCTTTCCCCTGATAACTTTTTTCGAAGTTTTCTCGGCAATCACTAACACTGTAGCACCTGTGTCGAGCTTCATATCTAAGGAAACCCCCATTTACTTTTGAAATTATAGATATAATCCCTTGACTGGACTTGTTCAAAGTTTTTACGCCTAGTGATGTTATGAAGCCATCATCACTATCATTGGAATTGCTTTCCTCCAAACCATGTACTTTATTTTTTGGTTTCTTTTGCTTACATGCTTTAAGTGAATGTCCAATATTTCCACACTCGAAACACTTATTTTCTTTGTGAAAGCAATCATCAGGACTATGTCCCTTTCTCGTGCATCTAAAACATTTTTCCTCATATTTCCTGGGTGTCTTTTCCTGATTCCTTTTGTATGTTCCCTTGCAATTCTTGGATTTTGTCTTCTTACTTTATAACTTGTGTACATCAAGATGTTTACCTTGCAGTTCAGCAGCAAAAGCCTTAGTTAGTTCCATTTCATATGTTATCTCTTTAATTGTTAAAAGTTCATCTTGAAAGTTTTGACTATTCATGCCACACACAAATCTATCTCTTAGATAGTAACTAAGTCTGTCACAAAATTCACAATATTCTGACAGTTTTCTGATAGCAGCAAGAAAATCTCTCAAGGATTCTCCCTCCTTTTAATCTCTTCCAAAAAATCTAAATCTTTCATCAATCATAATAGTCTTAGGATTTAGATGCTTATTTAATATTTGAAATAAACTGACATATGTTTCCTGTGACAGCTTCCTTGGGTGTGTTAGGTTCCTCAGTAAGTGATACATCTGTCCACTGATGAGGCTTGGTAATGTGGGAGCTTTCTAGTGGTCAAGGGCATCATTGCATACAAAATAATTTTGAAGTCTCTCTTCATATGAATCCCAACTATCGACTCATCAGGATTTTCCATATGGTCGATGTGACCACTGTTACTATTGTCCACCCAGCATAATTATGTGGTGTTAACACTAAAAGTTAATATGAAGATAGAGTTGCATGCGTGCACAGGCCACAAAACACCAAGATCACCACAGCTTAGTGTCAGGTGATCAAAACAATGTCTCATGCGACTGAATAACAACAGTTCTTCATGATTTTTTAGCCAATACACACACATCTGAATGTTCCATATTTTATTTACATCGAGTTTTTTTTTCCCTAATACTCGTCGCCAATTGTTATATTCTTCTCTAAACAGCACCAAACGCACTGGACTTAACCTCTATAACAACAAATACATTCATGGTGGAGTGAACTACATACTTCTATTCGATATTTGTGTGCATCAACTATAAGAGTATGCTAAATTCCATTATATCGTTACACGACATCAAATAGTCTGCGGTATATCATATATAACAGTTATTGATAATTATCATTATAAATATAAAAAGGAAATAAATTCCAATTCATATCAATTTATACAAGTCTTTGTGTCACTATGTGATGTAAGAACGACTTCACTTTAGGAGGATAGGAGCAGGATAAAGCATATATATACATGTTTTACAGAACATTTGTGGTATGCAGGGGTATACTCGATTCCGAGTTTTGAAGCCAAGCGAAAAAGACGTGCTTTCTCTCCAATCATCATGTTTCTCAAGCCAGATGGTTCTACACCAAGAACCATGCAAGTATCTCTTGTAATCTTGGATGGATTACCCCCGGATTTCTCCCTGCCCCAAATCATCACCTTTATCGACAAATTTAAAACACGAGCATCCATCGGCCCTACAAAGATCCGAATCCTTCGACGAGGTGGAATTTGTCTTCAACCCTCAACTCAAGCTGACCTTTCATACTTGTGTAACCCATGAAATGCTTACCCTAATGTAACTTGTGCAATACCAAAGAGTTCCACTAATCTTTTTTTTCTGTTTTTCTCAGGGGCGTAGACCCTACTATAATGCCAGAAGAAACTCAACAGACCTTAGAAGAAGTCACCAAGATAAAATTTCATGCAGTTCACTGGATTTGTACCAGAACAACAGGCCATATCACCCACTTCATCAAAGTTGTCACAACATCTAAACTTACAGCAAACTATATTCTTTCTAATGGGGCCCGACATGGCCAGGTTGTTAGGATGCTCAACTCATAATCTGAGGGTCGCGGGTTTAAATCCTCGTTCCACCATACATGCTCTTCCTTTCAGCCGTGGGGGCATTATAATGCGATGGTCAATCTCACTATTCATTGGTCAAAGAGTAGTCCAAGAGTGGGTGATGGGTCTTTCACTGCTAAATTAGGGACAGCTAGCACAGATAGTCTTTTTGTAGTTTTGTGCGAAATTCAAACAAACTTTTTAATGGTTGCTCTTATCACTTTTTTCATTTCACAGCCGAACGCCCGCACTGTCGCCCAGCTTATTCTACAAACAGTACCAGCAAGCCTTCTCTTCAGTCATCTCAAACCAATAGACTACCAAAGCTTCACTTAGAACCACCAGCCACCAACAAAGCCACTTAAAAGAACACACGGACAATTATACTCATGAAGACCTAACAACAGACCCTGACTACAAAACCCCAGATCACCAAGTGCAACGCATCCACTGCCACAGACAGCCCTCAACTAATCAGCCAAGAAACACAGACACGGATCACCAGAGAAGACAGACGCATCCAGACTGAGGGCCAACCCGACAAAGACTTCCAAAGATCAACCTGATCCTCCAAGAAGCATCAGACTCCCAAAGCTCAACAGTCTGAAGCCCCTACTGAACCATGAAATATCGCCCTACTAAAGTAGCCATTCCTTCACCTGATCCACCCCAGCTCAAGTGAACCCAACTCCGACAACAACCAGGACCTATCTATCCTAACATCGACCTATCAACCATCCAGCTTTTTTTATCCCTCATTAATTATTATTAAAAGTATCTTACCATGAATACTAACCTATGATTTTCTTCTACAGCTTCTTCCCGGCATGGTCAGGGCAATTTTATTAGGCTCACTGGCCGTGAAAGTGGGGTTTCTGGGGGTACTCCCATTTCCTCCTACAGCAAAATTATCTAACTAGGTTTGAATCTATAAATCCCAGCCCTAAAAAGGACTGCATCTTAGCATGCTTAAACCAAAAACAAATTTCTTGATTTTGTTAAACAATAATTCATGATGTTTAAATCAATTTATTTAATTTATTTAAACAGCAAATTAAATTGATTAAATCAGTCATATGTTTATACTTGCAACTTTTGAATTTTGGAACAGCCTTGGTCATTTGTCATTCATCGACATACATCCTCAATCCTGTATTCAACAATCTCAAGAAGCAGCAGCTATCAACAGGAAGCTCACAACTCTCCTACTGTCACCGTATTTCCAGATCTCCACAAACACGGCTTCTCCTGGCGTCTTGAGATGCTTCGCCATAATAATATAGCATCAAACATTTATGTTTCTAATAAAAAAAACTCCACCCTTGTTAGTTCAAAATCCTTCATATTAACGTGCCATATAATCCTAAATCATGAAGTGGGGTGAAGAGAAACAGAAGTTTCTGACTGCCCCTGGTTAGCTTTCATGATCAGACCCCCTTGGGGCCTGAAAGATATTGTTATGACAGCGGAAGTCACGTGACTCGGGTAACACGTTATGAGTTTCTAGAAGGATCATGACTTTTCTTGGCAATTCTAGTCTTTTCCAGGCGCCCTCTATTTTAGTTTAGAAGTCCGGCAAATAAAGCGGAGATATAATTACAGATAGATAGATATAGAGGCAGATAATTGAGTCAAGCGAGCGGTAGTGACCGTGATTAAAGTGCGTGAATCGTTGTGAATTATAGCGTGTGTTTAAGTTAAAGTGACTGTAGAAATTATGTGTATTGCAAAGTTGTATTGAGAAAGAATAAACTAGTTTTATTTAAGAAAGGACTTGTATCGCTGAAGTTCCTCGTTAAGAATTTATACCGGAAATTAACAAACGACCAGAGACGTAACAATATTTTAACACAATAACTACCACGATTCGGATGGATGTGGTATGCAACCGTTCTTTAATCTGATAGATTAACATAAGTTTACAATTTTTCACATTCACCTTATAAGTACACCACTAACTATAAGGAACCTGCATGACAATTTGAAAAAATACAAACAAACCAGAATATACACAAATAAGTATACGTTTTTATTATATATGAAAGGGTGAAACTTGCATGACTTAAAACAAGAAATTATTGTGTATATGCAACATTTCTAAATGAGACCAAAGTCCTTGTGCAGCATCCTAGTTGGTGGTTCTCATTACAAATTCAAGGGAAAGAAGATGAGCTACCAGCTCATTCAGCGTGAACAAACCTGAGCTTGGTTACGACCCAATCTGTACTAGTTAGAGGCAACATAAACACCTGGCTATGGGTGGTATAAACTCTATGAAATTACCACTGTAGTATATAATCTTCGCTTTAGACAATAATAAAAGAAATTTAGCTATTACCTTTAAACTGCTTACAAGGATTCCAATTATTAAGAGCAGAATTTCTGGGGGAAAAAAAGGTGATAAAAGCAATCCTGAATATAAATGAATATCTGAAGAAATATATTTCTATTCTAATTATGGAAAGGTGAAATCAGACAGTTATTAATTACTATAGAATTAATAGAATGTTGTGTAAAATTATTACATAAACATATTAAGCCACTGTACCAGTTCCGTTTATGACAAAGCACTTCAATTTTTATTTTGCGTGTATTTTTCTAATTTGGTAAACTTTTTTTTTCCATTAAAATCAGTAAACGTACTGTTAAAACAAAACTTTATTAGTAAGTAATAAGATAAATAATTTTATGGTCTTAAAAATCTCAACCAACGAGTTTATTATTTTGTTTGAAATCTTATGCTTTGTATTTGATTTAACGTTATTCCATGAAATAAAAAATTGTGTGAATGTTAATTGTTGGATTACGGGTCTCTAGGGTGTGTTATGTTGAATATTGTAATTTATAGTTCGAGATACGTATACTGGTGGTAGTAAACAATAAAATACTGTCGAACTAAGTTATGTAAAAATAATCTTTTTTTTTTTCTATGTTAGTCGTTTCGAGAGGTCAAATCGTTGTTGACGTTGGTATTAACGTTAGTTATAAAATGTGATTATTGTAAAGTTAATATAATTTATGATGTTGAGGTGGAACCAATCTGTACTTTTAAGAATAGTGAAGGGTTAATTACATAGACCAATAATATTAGTCCTACTAGTACTAATAATAGTTTTCGTGTTGTTTTTTTTTAATATAAAAACCTGCTTTAATGCAGAAACTACGAAAGGTGCATTGTATGAACGTTTGGATGCCATCAGTGTTCAACTTTTTTTCGAAGTTCGTTTTTGTATGTCTAACATTAGGCTTAACGTTATTGAGTACTGAGACTGGTGTTAAAATATGTGGTAGCATTCCATTAGTAATCAATTATACAGGTAAGTATGACCTTGGAAAAATACTATTACATTTAGTGTAATAATCACAGTCATTACCTTAAAAATGCTATAGTACAGGATATAGTATAACAGGTACAGTGAACAGTGAGTTAATATGTCATTATGTGTAATTTGTAAAGCTTATGGCTGTTAACGTTATGCCCAGTGTATCTTGCAAGTTGCATTCACGTAAGTCATCCACATCTTGCAGAGTTGATAAACAGTGTTTACACTGGTGTCAAGTAGATGGTTGGTGTAAACACAACAAACTCTGTGTACTGTATGTGTCATTGTTAATGGTATTTTAAATATTCAGTGTAAGACTGTTTGAAAGTGCTAGTTAATTTATGGTAATTGCTATTCAGTTTCTTTGTGCAGTAAGATAAATGAGAATAATCCAGCTGTGATCAGTTCAGGTACTGCTTTTATATTTTAAGAACAAAATTTTTACTGATGGGTAGTTGATTTTGAGTTTTACCTTAAGTACATAGCTTTCTTTGAGTTTGATTGGAAGTTACTGTATGAAAGACAAACAATATTAAAAATTTAGTTGTCAGTAATGTCCACATTTGTTGCTAGTTATGAATTTTAATTAAGTGATATTATTGTCATTAAACTTGTGTCCTAATTTTTTCTGAATGTAAAAAATTGGTGTTAAAAAATTTAAAGTATATGTTATTGGTACTAAACCACATTATTGGCATACTACATGTATAGTACCCTATGAAAGTGTGATTTTCTATAAGAATAAACTTACATATAATAGAGTTAGAGATTTATGTTACTTATTTTGTTCTGATATGTGCATTTACTTGTATAACAATTCTCCATTGAAATTTTGTGTCCTGTCATTGTGTATCTTGGTTATGGTGCAATTTACTATTACTTGTGAAAGGAGGTTATCCATTCTTAAGTCTGATGTCTACTGTCTTTATCTATCTAACTATATATATGTATATATTTGGAAACTTGTGAAGCTATGGGTATGTTTTACAGTGATCAGTATGAAATTACTGCAAAATTCAGAGATTTATACCCCTCTAACCCAGTAACACTGGTTCCAATGTATTTAAATTCTACAGGTACAAATAGAATAATAATTTTGTGCATAGATCAGCAGTCTATTTCTGAACACTAAATGGGGGATTCATTCTGTCACACAGTAACAGTATATATAGAAGTTTCTTGAAAGAGATCTCTTCACCATATGGAGCTCTTTCACACTTCTTTTTTGTAACACATATTGCTCCTTAATTTATTAACTTATCATACCCAAAAACATGTTTTGTTTTTTCTTTTATTTTGGATTTGGCTTAACATCTTTGGTGTTATTAAAAATATGAATAGTTGTAGTTTGTTGCTGTTATCTATGTATACCATAAATATAGTTATTGGTAGTTCCTATGAGAGCTGTCTGCTAATTGTACTGTTAACTACTTGCTTCCCAATCTAATGAACTTTAACTTTACCATTTGACAGTTTCCGTGAGTATGCAAAAATATGTTGATTTGTAGCAGTTTCCACACGTTTCCTGTGTAGTAGCAGTAATAATGAATGTTTTAATATGTATTATCTGCTAGCTGATGTATCTGTTTAAGGAAAGATTTAGGGTTCCTAGGAGTGATATAGGAGGGTCAGATTAGAATTCTATCCCCCAGTGTCACTCTCCAAAAGGACCTGAGAGTATATGTCAGGTTCAGTTACAATTCGTCTAGCAATTAACCATTTATAATTGGACATTTAGAAAGAGGAAGAAAGAAGTGCTGCTGGGGGGAGGGCGGATACAAGTGCCAACTTCCCTCCCTCTGTCACTCCCCAGAGCGTTTTTAACTGTAGACACTAGCATTAGTATCAATCATTGCAGTGGTTTGCATATTATAAACACATACACAGAATTTGTTTGAATCCTTAATACACTGAGATGTTATGCCTAGATATAAATGATTTATTTCCCCTGCAACAGTATGACATTTTACAATATATTCTACTTAAATATATCATTTGCACATGTAATAAATGTTCTGTTATTGTGCACAAAATTTCTGAAAACAGACATATCAGTGGTGTATGTATGTATATAAGTTTTGGGTGTACACTGGAAACTGTTACTAATGATAGCTTTAACCTGATGTTAAGTGTGAATGATTATATAATTACTAATTTTGTGGATACAACTTTAGTTAAGTTAGAGTTAGATCCATTCATTTGTAATATTCATTTATTAAAATGAGAACTCTTTCCATTCATTCAACATTTAAATGCCTAATTTCTTATAGTACCTTACAATATTTTTTTGATAGTATTAATGTAGTAGTGTAATTAGTGATGAAAAGTGAAAATTGAGATTATTGTAGTAATAAGGGAAAAATAGCTTTACTGGCAGTTTTAGCAGAAATAAAGATTTGTTTAGGCCCTGCTAATTACTACAATGTTCCCCAAAATAACCATAATAATCTCAAAGTACCACAAACTAAACAATAAGCTAAATAAATAAGGCACAAAACACTTTATTTGCCTTGTAGTGAAGTAAGAAAACTTTTTAAAGTGGGAATAAGAAAAGGTAATATTATTAATAAATTTTTATATACAGGTAATGAAAATAAACGTAATAAACTTATTGGATAATACAAAATATTAGCAAAAACTTAATGAAAAAATGCTGTGATTAATAGATAAAAACTGCTTAATATTTGTTCTAATGATCCTTTTTTACAGTTTCTGCAAGTAAAATTACAATATAGTTGTGGCCAAGAATATCTGACCTTATTGCACATTAATTTTGATACTTTGTGGTCAGTTTGTGGTATTTTGCTCTACTTTATTTTAATTAGCAGGACTGATTTCTTTTGCTGGATTCTTGTGAAATCACTCATTCAAGTGAAGAACATATTATTTGTTAATTAGCAGGACTGATTTCTGTCATTGAAAATGAAACTTAAAAGATCTAATCAGAATGTTTTTAGTGGTGTACATAATACTGTGTGTTTTTAAAAATCTGGAAGTCAATGAATATGGTATTACTGTTTCATGGCATTAAATTGTAGATAGATAGCAATAATATAATTTAAAATTATCTTTATCACATTAAATTTAACTATTTCAGCATCGTTGGAGGTTCATCATCAGTGTAGCTCACAACATGATTGTACTCATCTGAAAGGCTATGTCTGGTGCAACCCTTTTGGTAATAAATGTGAATGTGAAAGAGGAACATTTATGTTAAGTTCAAGCTATAAGTGTGTTAAAGGTTAGTCTTCATTGTAATTAAGTTGTGAATTTTATTATTTTATTTATTGCTTTTGTTCTTAATTATAAGTATTGGTCTGATACAAATCAGTATAATATGTTAGTTTTTACTTTCTAGTCTAGCATTCTGTGAAATATACTTGACTAGTACAAGTAAGTTGACAACAGGCTTATTTCAATATTAACAGATACCTTGTCTTGAGATCTAACTTATATAAAAGCCAGTGTGTGTCATGTCGTGTTTGATTTCTCAAAATAGGAGTCATCATAAAAGACAAAATCCATTTATTCAGATAGAATAGTTCAATTACTGTCTGCCTATTATGATCTTAGTGACAGAGGTGCAAGAGGGCTGTGAGAGTGGGATGCCGTGAAACCTTATAAGTATAGTGAGTGTTGGTATAATAAGCCTAAAGTAAAGACATGGTGTGAGATCACCTAGCCTAGAGCCAAATGCATAAAACTTATCATGAAAGTAAAAAATATCAATTTAATTTCAAACTTAAATTGTTACTGAATTAAGCTATTTTCTGTTATATCAACAATGTTTTAATAAAAAACATACCTCTTTAATAAACAGAGACTCTAAGTTATCCAGTTTTGTTGTCTATACATTTCATTTTATACTTTCAGCACATAGACTAACAACAGTATTCTTTTGTTGCTAAGCAACATGACATAAAAGCAATGTGTCATCAACATAATGTCTGTAGAAACTTGGTTTTATATGTGTGGATGAGAGGGCTCTTTCTTCAAAGTATTCCATGAAAATGTCTGTTAAGATTGAAGAGAGTGGTGATCCCATGGCTAGACCATCTGTTTGTTCGTAGAATTCCTCGTTGTATTGGAAATAAGTTGATTGTAGGCAAGTAGTCATTAGTTCCATGATGCCATCTATCTTCATGTTGGTTCTATGTGGTATAGAGTTGTCATTCAGTAGTCATTGTCTGGTGATACGAAAGAAAGACTTTGAAGAAAGAGCCCTTTCATCCACACATATAAAACCAAATTTCTACAGACGTTATGTTAACGACACTTTCGTTATCTGGCCCCACAGTCATGAAAGCCTAACAGCCTTCTTACAACACCTTAATTCCATAGACAAGAATATTCACTTCCCCATGGAAATAGAGGAACAAAATAGCTTATCATTTCTTGACATACTGATCAACAGACAAGAGGGAAAAATCACCACAACTGTATACAGAAAACCCACCCACACGAACAGATACCTACACTTCCAGTCCTATCATCCAAACTGGATAAAAGTGGTATAATCCAGTGCCTAAACAAGAGAGCAGAAAACATTTGCAATAACACATCCATTGAAACAGAATGCCAAAACATCATGCATTGTTTTAAATGGTTACACCTCTTCCTTCATCAAGAACTCCCTGAAGAAGACCACAACAGAAAAGAAAAATAAAGAAGAAGACTCGGGACAAGAATAAAGGAACAAAGACAGCACAAGACTCATGAAAACACAAAATTTGGCCATTGCAGAAAACGCCATGTCAACTGGACACAACATAAACTAGGAAAAAGCTAGAATCATCGACACAGACAAATTTTGGAAGACAAGAAAAATTAAAATATTGTTTTACATTAACACAATGTAAATTTCTGTACATATATGTGTGGATGAGAGGGCTCTTTCTTCAAAGTATTCCATGAAAATGTCTGTTAAGATTGAAGAGAGTGGTGATCCCATGGCAAGTACCTGAACAACTCTTCAGGTGTTTTATTTTAATATTTTTCTGTATCTATTTATTAATTTCTTTCAACAACTTTACTCTTTATTGTACAATAGTGATATTTGTGACTTATGCATTATTCTGAAGTGGAATTATTTTATATTTTTACCCGGTTATGGAACTTATTACTTCATTCCAAAAAATGTTTATTGTTTCTACCAACACAGTTGTATTTGGTTATTCATTTTGCATTATGAATTTTCCATTACCACTTCGGAGGTTATCTGTTCCATTATTAGTACTTTACACAGGCTTCAGGTCATGGTACTCTGCAGGATGATTTTCAGCTTTACTAAATTGGGAGATTGATCGTTCTATGAACTGACCTTCTTCGGCCCTTGCCCCAAGTTTGATGGCCCACAGATTTGCACTACAATTTGCCAACTTTGAGCAGATAAGATGTTATACTCTTCACTAAACACAGATTTGGGATTAGAGGTGAGTGAACTGTGGCTACCATTGGTTGAGGCTACAGGAAGTCTCTCCTCCAATTCGAAACGTGTTTTAACCAACCAATCATAACACGCTCTCCACAATCCACTAGAACACTATAAAGACCAAACTACACCACACACACACACACTGACCTGAAGACGAAAAGCGGAAGCCTTTCAAAACGTCGTCCTCTACATTTGTAGGTTTCTACAACAGGCAGTTGCTGTCCATTTGAAACTTAGATTCGGATATAGCTCTTTCTTCTGATTCTGACTGGGTAATTTACCTTATCTTATATATATATATATATATATATATATATATATTATTTT